>NC_135869.1:4688961-4806461 GCF_031162955.1 Sander vitreus | reverse complement strand
TCTGGTGTCCTTTGACAGCTCTTTGACAGCTCTTTGACAGCTCTTTGACAGCTCTTTGGTCTTGGCCATAGTGGAGTTTGGAGTGTGACTGTTTGAGGTTGTGGACAGGTGTCTTTTATACTGATAAGTTCAAACAGGTGCCATTAATACAGGTAACGAGTGGAGGACAGAGGAGCCTCTTAAAGAAAAAGTTACAGGTCTGTGAGAGCCAGAAATCTTGCTTGTTTGTAGGTGACCAAATACTTATTTTCCCGAGGAATTTGCAAATAAATTCATTAAAAATCCTACAATGTGATTTTCTGGATTTTTTTTGTCATTTTGTCTCTCATAGTTGAAGTGTACCTATGATGAAAATTACAGGCCTCTCTCATCTTTTTAAGTGGGAGAACTTGCACAATTGGTGGCTGACTAAATACTTTTTTGCCCCACTGTATAGGTTTACTCCTTGACGCAGCGGCCGCAGGTTCGACGCCGACCTGCGGCCCTTTGCTGCATGTCATTCCCCCTCTCTCTCCCCACTTTCATGTCTTTATCTGTCCTGTGGAAATAAAGGCCTAAAAATGCCCCCCAAAAAAAGAATCTTTAAATGGCCCGTACCTTCCTGTAGACAGCTCCGATGATGGCAGTGCGCAGACGCATGCCTGAGACAAAGCAAACATGAAAGTACTTCTGGAGGATGAGCGACTGCACACAGGTACATATGAAGAGCAGAGCGGTGTAGAAGTAGCCCTGCCAGGAGGGGGCGCTGGAGTCATTGACGAAGCAGATCAGCAGCCTGGACAGGAGCCGATGAGGAGAGTCAACATTAGAGGACAGGTTTACACTAAGCCACCACCACAACCTGCTCTGCACAGGAAGATTCAGAGCCATTTCGCAGGTAAAAGAAAACCCTGCTGATGATGTGACTGTACATCCCGTGCTTAAGGTCTGTGTATCTAGTAACTACAATAGCTGGATTCCAAAAATGTCTTTGCCTCTCTTTCAAAAAAGGCAGCAGGCATCCCCCATGTGACCTAGGGTAGTTGTTCCCCCAGAGCCCTGTCAGATGAACTCATGCACCCTTTTCATCAATTCCCAATGTATGCTCCAAAAACACTATTTTTTGATAAGCTTTTCATACTGAACTGAACCGTCAATATTAGGGTTGGTTTGGGCAACAATCATACAACTACTATTTGGAAGTGAAGCTGAAAGTTTTATCCATTTCTCCTTTACTTTTAGCAAATAATTTGAAGCGTTTGGGTCAGTAGTTTTAGCTATTTATTTCTATCATTTATTCATATCCTTATCATTTCAACTGTTTATTACTTTTAGCTACCTGTTTAAACGTCTGTGCTCGCTTGCTTACTGCAACATGTTCAGGTGTTACAGCTGATATATTCTTTTATTCAAATAATTTATTCATTCATCAATTAGTTGTGCTGCTCTGCAATCTTTGCGAGTGCCCGCTGACAACAACAGGGCCACGTTCAGCCCCGACAAAACGTAGCAACACGATTATTTAAACTGAAACGCGTTTGAGCGTTTGTCGTATACGCAAACGCTCTGCATTTTTATTACCACGAGTTTACAGACACATCTCTGCTGATTGGGTATCACCTGGGACACGACCAATAAACCAGAGACGCACCCACCAAACCAGAGAAAACATATCTCAAAGCCGTTGCAAACCCTGGTTGGGAATCACTGACCTAGGAGACTGGTCTAGACATGGGTTCCACAGTGCTAAATGAAAGGATATAGATTGTCGTCGGAGAGACTGACTTATCTGTGTCACCCTCTTGGGCTGTATGTTGCCAGAGCAATGTGCCGCAAGACTGTATTATCGTGTCTTTTGTATACAGATATCTTACAGCTGCGACTGTAGCTGTAAGAAGAACTAAAGCCTTGTACTTGTTATAAGATATGAAAGTAAGCCTACTCACCGCTTTGAATTATGTTTTTATCTTTATTGTCCCCCAATCCCCCTGGGGTTGCAGCTGAAACACTAAGGGCCCTATTTTAACGATCTAAGCGCACGGCGTGAAGTGCATGGCGCAGGTGCGTTTAGGGCGTGTCTGAATCCACTTTTGCTAGTTTGACGGCGGAAAAAAGGGTCCGTGCGCCAGGCGCATGGTTCAAAAGGGTTGTACTTAGTGTCTTCATTAACTCATAGGTGTGTTTTGGGCGTAACATGCAATAAACCAATCAGAGGGTCATCTCCCATTTCCTTTAAAAGTCAGGCAGGTTTGGACCTTGGCGCATTGCTATTGTGATGGCGGATTTGCACCGTAATATTTTTATGTGTATTCTTTTGCATGTGTGTGTGCTGCTGCGCTTCCCTGTGTGTGTGTAACAAGCATAGTGTGTGCGCGCTGTGCACGAGCCTAGGCGCATTTTACTAATGCGCTGTTAAAATAACAATGAAATGCTGCGCTATAGACTTCAGACCAGGTTTTTGTTGGTCAACGGCGCGATCACTTTCTGCTGCCTCAAGATAGCAATACGCCCAGAATGCACCTGAACACACCTCCCTGTATGACCAGCACGCCCATGGGCGCAAAGATGGGCGCAGGTGCATATGCTATTTAAACAACGTGGGTGCTAGACGGGAAACTGACAACTGTGTCGGTCTTAAACTAGCAAAGACACTTGCGTCGGGCTTTGCGCTGCGCCGGGTGCAAGATAGGGCCCTAAGGCTCAAATGTCCCCCTCTTATACATCTAAGCAACACATTCATTTAATAGAATACACAGATGTAATTATAGTCAGATCTAGATGGAGCAGTGATATATGAAACAAAACTCTGGCACTCACAAATAAATAGTTTTGTTATTTATGTGACAAAGGAGTTTTCAGCTAAAACACGTTTATTTTTGCCCACTATAAATAAGGACACCGTAAGAAAACAAAAACAGATGGATTTACTACACGCAAATGCCTTTTTTTCACGCATGTCTTGTTTCGTTTTGGGCCAACCTGGGTTGATTGCGTGGAAAGGAGGTGGTTTGGGGCATCAGATAAGGATGCTCCAGCTGGGACGAGGCCTCGGGGAAGACCCAGGACTCCCATGACACACCAACCCGACAGGCTGACCGTCAGGAGGAAAGGCAGTCGGACTGATCAGTCTCCCCAAGTTGGTCAAAAAAGTGCCTCGGAAGACACCGAAGCGACGCCGACTTGAGTGCACGTTATGCGCGTGCGCGAGACGTAATAAGTCTCCATAACAGCAGGCGGCGCTAATCTGTATTGTCGCCCCAAAAAATTAAAACCGGCAGCTGATTGGACGAACGCGTCACGTGGGACTGGCTGCTCCCGGATTTTACAACAGAGCATAATTGCGGCTCGTTCAGAATACGATCTAGTACGACTCTAGTCACGCTAACATAAGTGCACTGATTGCCAGGTTGTCAGGTTGGCCCAAATGAAGGCCGACGGCTCCTCCGACGGACGACGGCACGGAACACACCGAACAGACTCGAGTTGCTGACCTCGCCAGACTGTCCAACGGCCGATTATCGGGTTGGTGCGTCAGGGCCTTTAGTCAAACCAGATAACCAAAAGATAGTCAGATAACCTAAAGATATCCTGGGTATGTTGAACTGGCTTCATGGATCCTTGTGTTTCCCAATGACTAATGACAACTTGAACTCAAAAAGGCATTACAAAAGAGAGTCCAGACATACATGAATACAACTGAAATAACTTCACCCCCTTTTTCCATCCGCCCCAACAGTCTACACTCCCTCCCTTGCTTCCCTACACAGAAACTCATCATAATAGTTAGACTTGAAAGGTTCCCAATGCTAAAATGTTACAATTGGCTTTGTTAAGGATTATGTCCTCAGATACTTGCCTAAATATTGCGGTACAGGCTGGAGGTTGTATGTGCCAACCAATGACCTCTGAAAGAATATAAAAAAATATATACATTGCTAGTACGTGTCGAGCTTGGGACATCTCCAGAACCCGGTTTTTTCCTGCCCCAAACCTTTATATTTGACCTATTAGCCTAAGTTCTGGAGTATTAAAGGTGCATGTACGAACCCCATATACATCAATGCTACAAGGCAACTTCATCCTATTAAAAGGGTCTATACGTCTATATGAAAAACTGAGCTCTCTCACCGGAGGATCTCAGGCCCAACGAACATGAGGACGTCCTGGATGATCTTATAAAGGCAGGAGATGAGGAAGTAGGGCCCAAAGGTTAGGCACAGTGCCCAGAACAGCGAGGGCTCCTTGGTTTTCTGGGGGGTTTTTACAATCAAGATTTCAGACTCTTCAACAGCTCGGCCCTCTTTGCCCTCAGTGTGCGTGACCCGCTTGGGGGAGTACACCATTTTCTGCTCTGTCCTGAAAAGAGAGAATGGAAGGAAAGGCAAACTGCTTCAATTAAATATTCTCAAATCAAAAATACTTTGTAGATAGATGTGTTTGACCTTTTTTTCGTGTGCGGAATTACTTTACGTTGCCTATTTATGTATATTTATTTCTATTTCTCACTGTTAATCACCGGCGTCTATACAGCATCAACAGGGGTCGACATTGTTGTTTAAGTGTGTGAGACGTCAAAAACTGTAACTGGGAGTACAATGATCTGGTACAAGTTCACGATTAAATATTCTCAAATCAAAAATACTTTGTAGATAGATGTGTTTGACCTTTTTTTCGCCACTCAGTAGACCCGCAAAACTTGTAGTCCGAAATGAGATATCCACACAAACTCTTATTATAACAATAAATTAAAAGTGAAAATGATTTGTTTTAGGTGTAGTTATTACAGGTTGGTTGAAACCTAAGACCGAAACCTGCTTGCCAAAAGATTTAAGCAACACTTATATGTACCGAAGGAAAGCAACATATCCCTGTTTCCATGTACGGTACATCAAATCTGGTAGATGTCTACATGTAGGAGGAGGAGTTTCAGCAGGGTAACAATGTTGAACATGTCTGTATATTTTCTTGCAGTAGCATTCTCTGCCATACTGAGCTCCTGACCTTTTGATCTTTTGGCACTCTGTGTTCCAGCGGCGCACCAGCTGAGGAACCACTCTCTGGGAGCGGTCCTCCGAGTTCAGAGACCACAGGTCCTTGTCCTCCAGTGGGCGTTTGTAGCCTGTCACCATCATCCTGGTAGAGGTGAGGGGGGGGAGGGAGGAGAGAGGCATTTAGGTCCAGTGGTACAATAAAAAGGCTTCAGAGGTGCAGAAGAGACACAACTAACACAGGGCGGTCGTGACTGGCGAAAAGAAAATCAAAAGGCCAGAGGGTGATGTTGTGCTCAGTGTACTCTTCTCTATTCTGTAACTTGGCCTGCTACAAATATGTATAAAAAAAGCTATTACTCACTTTCTGATTAACACTGTATCTCATTATGTTTTCTCTGTCACGCAGGCACATTTGCTGAATGACACAATGCGTGTCTGAAAGGTAAACTACATACAATAATGAAAACTAAACTAAAAACTAAATACAATGACACTTTTGCAACAGCTTACACTCACACTTATTCATAAGAAATGCAATAGCATTTAGTAACAGCAGATCTCCCATTAGCTTAGGCCAGTGGTTCCCAACCTTTTTTCCTTGGCGCCCCCCCTACTTATGTCTAAGAAAAGCTGAGCCCCCCTCCGAAACCGAAGTTGAGGCAACTCTCGAGATAGATCCTTGCTTTCTTTTTTGATACAGAGGAGTTATCAGCACTTTTACGTTTCTCTGCCATGTTTCATTCATAAAATAGCGATGCTGTGGCGGCAGGAAAACCGAGGATGATAGCAGCTAGCAGCTGACCTGATGACAGCAAGGGTCGCAGGTTAAGAGGTCCCGGAGGTTTGGCCTACTAAGTAGCCTGCCTACAATTTTAAGCGAGAACAAAAATATATAGTTTTTATACAGACTTTTGTATACATTATATATTCTAGTTTATTCTATTCTATTATTATCATAATTTGTTTAACATGTGCAAATATATATATATATATATATTTTTTTACCTCAACCTCAAACCAGATAAAGACTTGCGCACCCCCTGTGATCTTTGCCGCCCCCCTGAGGGGTCCCCGGACCCCAGGTTGGGAACCACTGGCTTAGGCTACTAAGCTACTACTTTGAGTACAACACACAAGCTAACAACAAGCTAAACTGGAAGTATGCTAGAGTGCATGGGCTGCTCAAAAACGCATGAAAAGTGGTACGCATGGTGGCCGGGTTAGCTCAGTTGGTAGAGCAGGCGCACATATATAGAGGTATACTCCTCGACGCAGCGGCCGCGGGTTCGACTCCGACCTGCGGCCCTTTGCTGCATGTCATTCCCCCCCTCTCTCTCCCCTTTCATGTCTTCATCTGTCCTATGGAAATAAAGGCCTAAAATGCCCGAAAAAAAATTATCTTAATAAAAAATAAATGGTATGCATGACTTGGTGAAAATAGATATCTGATATGGGTCTCGGGCTAAGGTGTGGCTAGATAGCGCCCTCTAACAGTTTTCAAAGTTAAAGCCCCCCCCCGTTTTACTTTAATGTAGAGGTATGAAATTTGGTAGGCATATGTATCATGTCCAGACTCTTGGAGCCATCCCCTAAACACAACAGGAAGTCAGTGACCATTTTTAGGGGTTGTTCTTTTACAAACTCCTCCTACAGATTTAACCCGATTGTACTGACCAATTTTGAAGTCAATCTAAAGACGTGATACATTGTAGGCATGGCAAGGCAGTGAATTTCCATGTTGCACCACCAAACAGGAAATGGTTTGTAAATAGACTGTACATTGTCCAATTTGCCCCCAAACTGCTCATGCTTTAAAAAGGGTCCTGGCCGGAGGACATCTACATACCAATACTAACTTATAATCAGAGTGCGCCTACTGGCAACAGGAAGTTACAGTTGTTATACTTTGATGTCCTCTTATAGCTGGTTGACCAGATCCACCTCAATAGTGTTCAGGAAAGATCTTGACGATGCTTCATTTTCAAGATTGTGATTTTCTTTTTTGTTGAACGTTATGGCGTGGCCGTGGCGGCAGGGCGAATTTTGATGTTATGCCATGAGACAGGAAGATGTTGTAACTTATGTCCAATCTGTGAGTAAGGAGTCTAAACTGCCATGCCTAAAGTTGTCGTCTGTATACGCTGACTATCCACACCACTGGGATATTAATGCTGCGTTCCAGACACAATTTTTTAGCCCGTAGCGTTCAAGGCAAAGTCACGACAAACCCTTCTAGCTAGCGTTAGCTAGCGGCTACCTAACGTTGACGTTAGCTAGCGCTAGCTGATACTAGCGATGGGCTTCATTTAATAAACATAACCTGTAGTAGAACACAATCGTATGTGTATTGTTTTGATTACAATGTGAAAAATTACTTTACGTTGCCTATTTATGTATATTTATTTCTATTTCTCACTGTTAATCACCGGCGTCTATACAGCATCAACAGGGGTCGACATTGTTGTTTAAGTGTGTGAGACGTCAAAAACTGTAACTGGGAGTACAATGATACAAGTTCACGAGTAGTAAGTTACGGGTTTGACTGCCATTCCAGGGCACTTCCACGGGTAGAAGGTTGTGAAAACGCGATTTACGGGTTGCCTGGAATGCAGCATAATTGTCTGCTTACCTGGTGATCCACCAGAAGGTTATTCTAGAGAGGAAAGAAGCTCCAGGCTCAGGGCAGGGATTCTGAAGACAAAAACATTACAGTTAGACCAAAAGAATTCTGCTGCGGAGATACTGATCCCTGAATAAGTTTTTTTTTTTATTTGCATCTAGCTGTGCATTAATTTAAGATGGGCTGACTAGCAACTGGAAGCAGAGAAGAAATGACTGTGACTACACGCTTAAAATTGGGGGACGTGAAGCAAAGATACTGTGTGAGGTGAAAAGGACAGGGGCATGCAGGAATTCTGAAAATGAGAAGATAGTTATTATATTTGGCCCATTGATTTGTCCCACCAACACAGTCAGCAGTTGGAAGTGCAGCAGTGCCTGTGATACACCGCTAATGAGCTAGCCTTAGCAACCTGATTACCACAATTAGCGCCAAAAACCACACTCCTTCTCGGAGTCATAATTCGGTCATATCTGATAACCCAGACACAAACACACATTTTTAGATTCAGTGTGACTTACATTTTCCCCAAAGAATATCATTCTAACAGCCATAAATCCGCTTAGAGATCATAGAAACAGAAGACGCTCCTTATTACTCCAGAACCACCCTGAGATCTATAATGTCTTTGAGGCTACATTTACACCGCTATGTTTTGGTTTTCAAGGGGGGTTTTGAGCCAAAGGTGATCTCTGTGCACCAAGTGTTTTTATCTCCAGTAGAAGAGGACTAATCTCTGTTTAAACTAAGACGCCCCAAACCTCATATCTCATCAACATTCTGGTATACTGGGCATAAACAGGAGGCAGCATGTACAGTGGCACTCCTAAGTTTATGAACCCATGCTAAAGTTGACTAAAAAGAGGAATAAAAAAAAGAAAAAAATAATCATCTTTTGGAAATTGATCTTCATGCCTTAATTAAAAAAATGAGGAAAAATCCAATCTTTAAGGACACCAATTTTCTTTGTGAATGAATAATGTATCGTAAATAAATAAATGTTCTTCCTTAAAATACAGGGGGCATACATAAGTACTATGTTAAATTCCCATAGAGACAGGCAGATGTTTATTTTTAAAGGCCAGTTATTTCATGGATCCAGGATACTATGCATCCCGATAAAGTTCCCTTGGCCTTTGGAATTGAAATAGTATATATATGAGTGACAGAGTGAGAAACATGAGACAGGTTTACAGTGTGAGGTAGTCTCACCAAGTCTTTGATGGCCTGGGAGAAGAGGGGCGGCTGGTCCGTCAGGCTGGACAGGAACAGTGAAACCAGCAGCAGAGCATAGAAGATATAGAAGGTGGTGTACCTCCACACATTTACCGTCAACGGCTAAAATACAAAAAAAAAAAAAAAAGACACAGCTTTTAACCCATGGAACTTGCTGGTGTAAGAGATTGCTTCGTTTGTTGTGTGTTTGCTATAATCATTGTCTCTTCTGAAGGTAATTGTGTTTAAAAGGAACACGCCGACTTATTGGGACTTTGTCTTATTCACCGTATCCCCCAGAGTTAGATAAGTCCATACATACCCTTCTCATCTCCGTGCGTATCGTAACTCTGTCTGAAGCCCCCAGCGCTAGCCTAGCTTAGCACAGATCCTGGAGGTAACCGGCTCCATCTAGCCTACTGCTCCCAATAAGTGACAAAATAACGCCAACATGTTCCTATTTACATGTTGTGATTTGTATAGTCACAGCGTGTACAAATAACAAGGTCACATGAGACACAGTCGCTTTCTAACCGTATACAAACTGGGAACTATATTCTCAGAAAGGCGAAGCACTGCTACTTCTGCTACTTGGGCGGAGTGATATGCTCGCAGCACCTGAGAAGCCCCGTGGTGAGGAGCAGAGAGTAACAACGGTGCTTTTCAGGTGTTGCGCTAATCACTCCGCCCAAGTAGCAGAAGTAGCAGTGCTTCGCCTTTCTGAGAATATAGTTCCCAGTTTGTATACGGTTAGAAGACGGCTGTGTCTCATGTGACCTTGTTATTTGTACACCCTGTGACTATACAAATCACAACATGTAAATAGGAAAATGTTGGCGTTATTTTGTCACTTATTGGGAGCAGTAGGCTAGATGGAGCCGGTTACCTCCAGGATCTGTGCTAAACGAGGCTAGCGGTGGGGGTGTCAGACAGAGACGGAGATGAGAAGGGTATGTATGGACTTATCTAACTCTGGGGGATACGGTGAATAAGACAAAGGCCCAATAAGTCGGCGTGTTCCTTTAAGGACTTAGGAATTATTAATTACACGTGCCACACCAAACCAGTTACATATCCATAGGGCTTGTTTTGAACTCTATTAATCCAAATGTAGTTCAGCTGTGCTGGTGTGAGACTGACCTGGTCCAGAGCCTGGAAGATCTTGGACCTGAAGGTGACTGTGGCACACAGCAGTGCCAGCAGCCAGTAGATCAGCATGACTCCAGATGACTGAACCCCTTTCATCCGTTCATACTGGATTACCAGGGTGGCCAGCAACTGGAACACACACACACACACACACACACACACACACACACACACACACACACACACACACACACACACACACACACACCAGATATTACTTGAAACAAACACACCTTTATTATTGTAAGCTGCCTTCCATGTGGTGTAACAACAAGAAAGTCAGTACATACAGCATTTCTGACATGGTCCAGTTGAAAAAGTACAGTCTACAGACTAACGACAATTTCTCCCCGACAGCCCTGCTTTGTTCCAGTTTTGCTTGCAGCTCTACCACCTTCTTCACAAGCTCAAAATGTCTATAACGGTTCTCTTTTCTTTTTTTTTAGGACTGGAACCTTCTCTTGAACACAATGGATGGATTATTTCCCATCAGGCCTTGGAACGCTTTGGGATTTCACAGGAGGAAATGGAGACCGGAGCTAGATGGGAGGCTGTCTGATGTTTAAATCTGCTGCTATGGACTTGACAAGTGTAAGGGATTGAATGGAATAATAGACTTTAACCTTTTTAAAAAGCCCTACTGTCGGTGGACTGCATTCAATTGAATTTCTATGGTTAGTCACGGCTAAGTTACCGTACAAACCTTTTTGCACTGGTGTTAGGGGTGCAAAGAAGGTAAGGGAATCCTCCTTGTATCCCCTGTTTTGAGTTTTTGAGTGTAACATGTATTTGTTTTGAGCTACACACAAAAACATATCTTCACTATGTGCAAACACACTAACACTTATAGCAGGGATCTTCAACAGGGGGTCATCAGAGTCAATGCAGGGGGGCCTCCAAATTATTGTCAATTTTGGAAAGATTTTTCAAAAATTAAAAAGTCTTAACATGAATATTAACATATTATTAGCAAATATAAATCCCCACTGTTTACTGGCCACTAATCCACCGATACATTTAATCCGGAGGATTCACTGTGCTACGTGTATGTTTAACATTAAAAGATGATTTATAAAATCATGCCAACAATTATTAAGCTATTTTAATAGCTTAGTATTCAATGCAAAAAAAAAAAAAAGGTATATATAAAGGCTTTAGGCCACCCAACAAGTTATTGTAGGCCCAGTTTAATATGCAACTTCATTTTATACAATATATGTAGTAGGGGGGGGGTCCCTGCTCCGTCTCTCTTTCAGTTAAGGGGTCCTTGGCTTAAAAAACGTTGAAGAAAACGTGACTTGACTTAAGTGAAAACGGGTTTTTGACTTATAGAAAACGTGTAGTTTGAATTTCTCTTTAATCACAACTTTAATCTTCACAACAATGCCAATAAAACGAAACTAAAACTGAAATGAAAACTCAACTATAGTCATTTCTGGGAAATGACAGTACACTAAGAACATCTAAGAACAAAAACACTTACATTATAATAAATCCAAACTAAGTGTTGCTCTACTCCAAAGAGAGATGCTAGGTTTCTCATTGAGACACCCATACACGACAAAAGATAAACTCACCATGGTGAGGCCCAGTAAGGTAGGACTGACGTGGTGGACGAGTGCGGGGACACTGGTGCCATGACTTCTTTCCCAGAAAGAATAGAAAACATCTGACCAGCAGATAATCCACAGCAGAAGGCCAACAGCCTGTGGGGAGAAGAACAACTCTGTTTGATGTAAGAACTGTAACTTTTCCCTACACTAGAGCTGTAATCTGGCCTTAAAAGTTAGGCCCGACAAGGCCCGAGCCCGACAGAAGTCGGCCCGAGTCAGACAAGTACATTTTGATTGACAGCTTTTTAAAAGCCCGAACCTGTTTACTAGGGGTGGGAATGGATTGGCACCTCACGATTCGATTCTAAACCGATTATCGATGCAACAGTTTTTTTAATGTACATTTCCATGTGATTTTTAAAAATATACATATAAATCTGAGTTTGCTACTCAGAGTTTGCTAATCACTTCCTAGACAAAGCATCTAGACAAAGCTCAGATTTTGACGTATACAGTATTTGTCACACACAAGTTTTAATGAAATGTTTGGTCTACTGAGGTTTTTATTTTGTAGTCATGCCATGTTTAAGCCTTAAACATGCTTGTGAAAGTCACCTTCTCTCCCAGTTATCTTCCACGTCAGAGGCTCAGTCACGTTTAAAGGTGGAGAACTGGCTTCTTAGAACATGAAACATGAGGTGGTCAGATGTAATGTGATAAAGTAGATGTCTTATTAGATCATGTGTATATATACAAAACATTTTTTCTTTTCGCCATTTTTGTGCGTTTTTTTTTTTTTTTTTTATCATCTCAGCACTCTAAATAGGCCAAGGCATACACTTACCAGCCTCCGTTTCACCTCCTCAGCATCCATTTTCGCGCTAATCGAAACGTATCACCTGACCGCTCATTTACCGCGCAACCCGGAGCGCAAGCCCGAGCCAGTGTAAAATGATAGAAATTAAGACCGAACCCGCCCCGCCGGGCCCCGACGGGTTCGGGCAAAGATCTTCAGCTCTACCCTACACTATACAACTATTGTGTTACTGTTAGAGTGAGTGCTCTTTTTCCAATTTGAAAGTCAGACGCTAATAAAAGTCAATTAGAAGGTCATAGTTTACATTTTGTTAGTGCCATTGTACATGATTGTATGTGTATGTGATATACACTCACCTAAAGGATTATTAGGAACACCTGTTAAATTTCTCGTTAATGCAATTATCTAATCAACCAATCACATGGCAGCAGCTTCAATGCATTTAGGGGTGGGGTCCTGGTCAAGACAATCTCCTGAACTCCAAACTGAATGTTAGAATGGGAAAGAAAGGTGATCTAAGCAACTTTGAGCGTGGCCTGGTTATTGGTGCCAGACGGTCTGGTTTTGAGTATTTCACAATCTGCTCAGTTACTGGGATTTTCACACACAACCATTTCTAGGGTTTAGAAAGAATGGTGTGAAAAAAAGGAAAAACATCCAGTATGCTGCAGTCCTGGGGGAGCGAAAATGCCTCGATGACGCTAGCGGTCAGAGGAGAATGGGCCGACTGATCAAGCTGATAGAAGATCAACTCGTTACCACCGAGGTATGCAGCAAAGCATTTGTGAAGCCACAACACGTACAACCTTGAGGTGGCTGGGCTCCACCAGCAGAAGACCCCACCGGGTACCACTCATCTCCACTAAAAATAGGAAAATGAGGCTACAATTTGCACGAGCTCACCAAAATTGGACAGTTGAAGACTGAAAAAGTTGCCTGGTCTGATGAGTCTCGATTTCTGTTGAGACATTCAGATGGTAGAGTCAGAATTTGGCGTAAACAGAATGAGAACATGGATCCGTCATGCCTTGTTACCACTGGGCAGGCTGGTGGTGGTGGTGTAATGGTGTGGGGGATGCTATCCTATCAATATGGGCCAACATTTCTAAAGAAGGCTTCCAGCACCTTGTTGAATCAATGCCACAAAGAATGAAGGCAGTTCTGAAGGTGAAAGGGGGTCAAACACGGTATTAGTATGGTGTTCCTAATAATCCTTTAGGTGAGTGTATTATGTAGCTATTTGGAGTTTACTGGAGCTCTTATTCAGCCTTGTTTCTATACACAGACATGTTACAGACTGACTTTATTGAAATAAGAGTATGTGCACTATACCCTCTGGCGGAAGGCTGTTTTAAGAAAAATAAGTTCAAAACATACTACACTAAAATAAAATGACAAAACGGAATGTGTGCGCATTTACATGCACACTAGTACTCTGGATCATATTCAGCATATGATGGTTACAGGTGACATTAGTAACTGGTCAGTGTTTTAAGGGAGCACAATGGAGTGCTGTGTTGCACGCTGTTATCGTCTCAATGAAAACTCTTTCACTGAATTTCATTTCATAATATTACATTCCCTTTCAGGTTTGTTGGAATTCCGTTCCAAACTAATACATTCAATGTCAAATTATGCTATTCAGTTTCTCAATGCAATTATTAAAGTTCAAATGATGCGACTCAAATTCAGGGTTTCAATGCAATTATTCAAGTTGAGCAATTCAAAATTCAAATATGAATGATTCAATTTCAGTTTCTAGTGACATATTTCTGCCCATAGGTCGGATGCTCGTCAGTGTTTGCATGAATGGGTTCCTTGGCAGGGATGCCATCCACTGTGAGGTATAGCAAAACAGTTTCTAACTACAGCTATATTAGGGTTAGAAATTATTGAATAATATTCCAAGTCATTTGATACAGAGAGAAAGAGAGACAGCAAGAAACAGAAAGTGCAAACATGTGGACCAGCCAGAGGGCGGAAACGTGTATGTGTACGGAGGAAGTGACACAGAAAATGTATTTAAGGTTTATGCAATCTAACTCAGTGTAATTCTGTGGTTTTTCGGTGAACTGTTATGATTTACACAGGCTTTTTTTTTTTTTCACTCTTCCATTGTGGCCGTCAGTACAACTATAAACACCATCCGCTGTGGTCAGACAACACGTCATACAAACCACTTCTTTACTAGTATAACCTGAGCTCGAGTTGTCTCTGCTCGGATAACTACTTGGATTACATTGAGAGGGCGGACTGACGTGGAGAGCAGGAATGATAAAATAAACAATATGTGACAATTTCTGTAATTTGGAAAAAAAAAAAGAAAATGATCAAGGGTTACATCACTCACAGTTTTAGCTTTGTTGAGGTGACTCATACATATGTAGCCATGGTCGTGGCTGCGGAGGTAGATGAGGTAGATGGGAGCACACATCCAGAGGTAGAGGCATGGCAGCCACACCAGGACGGTGTTCTGGAAGCACTGGGTGAGGTCGGGGTTAGCAGTGTACCATGTACGGTTCCAATCCTGGTAGAGGAAAGAAAAAAAAAAAAAGGGTTGAATCCAAAATAATATCACTAATATGTTGTTAAGAGACTGATGGCTAAATCTACACTACAGTGTTTTTGGGAGGCGTTTTGAGCCAAAAAACAATCTCCAAGCACAAAAGAGTTGTAACTCCAGCAGCAAAACTAATCTACATTTGTACTAAAGGCCCTGACACACCAACCCGATGATCGGCCATCGGACAGTCTGGGGAGGTCGGTGACTCGAGTCTGTTCTGTGTGTTTCGTGCCGTCGTCAGTCGGCCTTCATTTTGGCCGACCTGACTTGCTAGGCAGTTGGACTCAATGACCAATCTGATTGGTGGAGCGCTAACCCGGAAATGAAGAGCGGGATGAGCGTGACTAACGCCTCTCAAAAGCTGACGAAAATCTTTCAAACTGACCTTTGTCGATCTGAAATGAAGACAGGCCGTGTAGTTGCTGAATCTATCTCTCGCTTAAAATGTTTTCAGAAACACGTTTCGGTGAACTATTTTCGTAAAATATGAGATCGTATTCCGAACGAGCTGCCATGATGGTCTGGCTTTGAAATTCCGGAGAAGCCAGACCCACATGACGCATTCGTCCAATCAGCTGCCAGTTTTTATTTTTTGGGCACCAATACAGATTAGTGCCACCTGCTGTTATGGAGACTTATTACGTCTCGCGCACACGCAGAACGTACGCTCAAGTCTCCGTCGCTTCGGTGTGTTCCGAGGCACTTTTTTGACCAACTCGGAGAGGCAGTGGGAAATTGTAAAGTATCCTGAGATAACCCCTGTTATGATTTGATACTATGAATAAAAGTGAAAAGAAGCGCAGCAATGGCGAGAAATAAGACGAGAGATTTCTTCTTCTTAGTTTCGACCGACGACGAGCTAGTACCGTTAACGTTGAAAATAACACGTGACTACAAGGCGACAAAGGCGGCAGAAAACGGTTGAAAATCATAGATGTACATGTTGAAAATACAGAAAATACTTTGGATAAAGAACAGCGTTGAAAAGTAAGAGCAGGGACTTATTATCTTGGAATGACGACGAGGTGAAACTGTTACTGAAAGGTCTGTTAGCTACCTAACCGATAAGACTGACTGACGTTCTTCCTCGTTTCCAAAGGTCTCCGTTTGTGCCCGTCCAGACTACAAAGCAACTCCGGAGTTTTCAAACCAAAATGGGAGCAGCACCGTTTCCAAATTTCTACCTTTTAGGGGCTCAGAAACGCCGCAGTGTTGTGGACGCGAGTCGTAAACGTAGCAGAAGATATTTGTTTTCAAACCAAGTTGTTGTTGTGAAGAAGTAGCCTGAGAATTGTCTCTACTGGACAATAATCAGTGCCAAATAATGGACGAAACATCCGGGTCTGAAAAGTTAAGCCAATGATGAAGTGCCTTAAACCTGCATTCTATCTTCCAGCAGGGGGTGACTTCACAGGTTTCTATAGAGGTCTATGAGAAAATTAGCCTACTTCTCACTTGATTTACTACCGCAGTAAACATTTTCACAATGAGTTTATGTTCTCAATCGCTAGTTTCAAGTCTTCTTCAATACAGCATGAGGGCTGGGCAATATATCGATATTATGTCGATATTGTGAACTGAGACTAGATCTCGTCTTAGATTTTGGATATCGTAATATGGGATAATACGGTATATAAAGGATGCATTACAGTAAAGTGATGTCATTTTCTGAACTTACCGGAGTTACTAGCTGTTCTATTATTTGCCTCCATAGTCATCGTATCCACATTATAGATGATTATTTATCTAAAATCGTACTGTATTAATATTTTCTGAAAGCACCAATAGTAAACGCATCAATAACTGGAACCTTTGGGTTGCCTGGAAATGTCTTGCTCTGCCAACCAAGCTAGCTAGCTACCGCTAGCATTAGCTGGTAACTTAGGGAAAGTCTGCAGATTTTCTGTTCTGCTGTACATGCAGATGAATGGCACCAGTTCCCGGAGGTCGGTGTCGGCTGCGTGCACGGGAATCTCCGCCTGCTCAGTCGTGCTTCCCAACAGACTGAACGGCGTTCAATTCGCATGGCGCTGATCAACACCAGATCACTCACGAATGAGACTTTTATCCTCAATGACTTTTTTACGACCAACGCTTTGTTTTGTTGATGGAGACCTGGCTGAAACCAGGTGACAACAGCGCCTTCTCGGAGCTCCTCCCCCCCGGCTGTTCCTTCCACAACTCCCCGCGAGTGTCAGGCCGAGGCGGTGGGCTGGCCATTCTCTTCAAGGGTACAGATGCAGATTATTACCTGCATTCTGTTATAATAGTTTTGAACTTCAGCTGTTTGTGGCTGATCTGGATTCTCCTGTGTTGTGTGCAGTTATTTATCGCCCACCAAAACTCAACAAGGATTTTATGCGAGAGTTTTCTAAGTTCTTAGCTGATGTTGTTCCAAAATACGACAAGCTCCTGGTTTGTGGGGACCTTGGATCTCATTATCTCCTATGGGCTTTCAGTTTCACTCAGAGAAATAACAGAAACTGGTATCTCAGATCACTTCTCCATCAGGTTTGAGATCAGTGGTCCTCCACCTGCTAGTAAGCCTGTCTCCTCAGCTTCTAGGCGCCGCTGCATCAACTCCTCTTCAGCTGGAGAGTTTGCTTCTGCGTTTGTGGGCTCACAGTTTTATACCAAGAATGGTCTGGTCTCTCCCTCTTATCCAGATAACATTCTCTCAGTGTTCCATTCCAAAAGCACTGAAATCTTAGACTCTATTGTCCCTTTCCGGACTAAATCTATTAAACCTAAGGCGGACCCCTGGCTAAATGACACCACAAGGGCCCTTTACATGTATCACTGGGTTTATTAAGGGACAGTCTAGCCGCATACCAGAAGGCTGTAAAGGCGGCAAAGATGCACCATCTCTCTTCTGTCATAGCTAGCAGTTGCCATGAACTAAGAGTGTTAATACTATAAACTCTGTCGTGAATCCATGCACCTCTGCTCCGACAGAAGTTTCGCTATTATTTTATCGAGAAAAGTAGCATCTGTCAGGTAATACGCCAGTGTTAATTTTAATGTGTTTGTACCTGCTGCTCCTGGGCACTCTGCTGAGAGCACATAATGATACTGCCTTGTTTGTAGATGTCGGGAATCTTGCCGTTTTAGTGCTTTTGGACCTCACAGCATCGTTTGATACAGTGGACCATGCAGTCCTCCTCTCTCGCCTTGATCATTGTGTAGGCATCCGAGGCTTGGCACTTCAATGGTTTAGCTCCTATTTGGCAAATAGGAGCTTCTCTGTCATGACTGGTGACTTCTCCTCGTCAGCTGCTCCTCTCTCTTGTGGGGTACCCCAGGGTTCAATTCTTGGCCCCGTTTTCCTTATATATGTTGCCTTTCGGGGCTATTATAGGAAAGCACAACCTGTCATTTCATTGTTATGCAGATGATTTGCTAATTTATTTGCCCATGAAACCGACGACTAAACTCCCTGCTTAGTTGTATTAATGATATTAAGATGTGGCTTTCACAAAACTTTCTTAACTTGAACAAAGCTAAAACTGAGTGTATCATCTTCAGTACTTCAGGCACACCAAACGATCCAGCTTTGAGTTTGGGAGCTCTGGCTTCATACCTTAAGCCAGTTGTCAAAAAATGTGGGGGTTACTTTTGATTGCAACATGAAATTTGACAAGCAGATCAGCAATGTTGTTAAAATGAGCTTTTTCCAGCTTCGTCTCCTGGCTAAAGTTAAGCCCTTCCTTAACAACAGGCATGATCTAGAAAAGGCTATTCATGCTTTTATTAGTTCAAGGTTGGATTACTGTAATGCTCTTTATGTTGGTCTGAATCAAACCTCCGTCTCACGTCTTCAACTTGTGCAAAATGCTGCTGCTCGCTTTTTAACAAATACATCTAGACATGCAGACAACACTCCCTTTCTCTACACCCTACATTGGCTCCCTGTGCGTTTCAGAATCGATTTTAAGATTTTATTGTTCGTTTTCAAGGCCTTAAATGGCCTGCCCCCGGAGTATTTGTCAGATTTTAACACTGCGTGAGCACAACAGGCCTTTGCGGTCTTCAAATCAACTGGTTTTAGAAGTCCCAAGGTCAAGGTATAAATGGTGGGGTGATCAGGCTTTTGCAGTTGCTGCCCCGAGACTCTGGAACAAGCAGTGTTGGGGAGTAACGGAATACATGTACCGGCGTTACGTATTCAGAGTACAAATTATGAGTAACTGTATTCCATTACAGTTACAATTTAAATAGTTAGTATTTAGAATACAGTTACATTGTTAAAATCAATGGATTACATGACGATACTTCTTTGTTTCACGGGTTTATTCACTCTCACAACTCCATGCATTTCCCAGAAGCCACAATATGAAAATAAAATTAGCTATTTGCATGATCTGATGACTGATAGAGGTGAAGATGGAGCTGGAGCCG
Source organism: Sander vitreus (assembly GCF_031162955.1). Lineage (NCBI taxonomy): Eukaryota > Metazoa > Chordata > Actinopteri > Perciformes > Percidae > Sander > Sander vitreus. The sequence goes on along the minus strand of NC_135869.1, from coordinate 4,787,176 downwards.
GCACAACAGAGCTAGGGCAGGAATGCGCTTCTATCTTGGAAATTCAAACAGCATTTCACATTAAAGAAAGAGAAGGGAGAACGAAATATAACTGTGCAGTGCAACTTCTGCTTGCCAGCAACCAACTTCCTTTCAGCGTCCAAATTCCTCCACCTCCAACCTGAAGAAGCATCTTAAAGTAAGTTTTTTTTTTTTTTAAATTAGCCAAGGGTAGTCGTCTGCTGTAGTTTTACTGGTCACCTTGCTATTTTATAGTTGACGTGCAACCAGAGATGGGGACTCGAGTCTGAGACTCGAACTCGAGTCGCACAAACAGCTGACTTCAGACCTGACTCGGACTCGACCCAAAAGACTTTAGACTTGACTCGGACTCGAGCTTCGAGACTCGTCAACAACCTGTTTTCATGTAATTATTGCTTTTTAAATCAAAATGTATTCATGTATTTCTATTTTCTTTTATTGGCGCATATACGGGGAAACATGACGAGCTGCATGTCCCCTGCCCTTTGCCATAATGTGCAACGTAACGCATGCGCCTATGTGCGCGCACTCACATCAAAAAATGCATTGGCGATGGCGACACCAAATCCTCCTGGAGTTGTGCCTTTTCTCATTAGTTTTGCTTTCAATAACATTGTAAACAGTGGCAGTAAGCCAACAGCTACATGCAAAGTGTGTGGCACCAAGATAAACGACGCCGGATCAACAACGTCGGACTTCATCAGGCATCTCAAAACGCACCTAAATAGGTCATTCACTCACACACTAATGTGAAAAGAGACGTTACATTTAGCATATATCGTCACAGGTAACAAGCTAACCATCGCAAAGTGTTGTGCTAATGCTGGGAAAAGGCTAATTGTATATTATAATTAGTAGTTGCTGAGGCTAAGACGTCCATGGCGCACAGGAGGCGGGACGCATGGATCCATCTCCCCAGGAACAAACGCTGTGTCGGGTGGGCAAACTCATGTGATGCGCAATTGATCCCTTGGTTGATTTGTAGGCTATTAAGTGAACAAGGTGTACCCGGTCCACCAAACACTGGGCCGTCTTGACTGTCTTAATTCTGCACATATTTCTGTTACTGTAGTCCTATTTACTATTTCATTATTTCATCCATGCGTGGCGGAGCGGATCCGTGCGCACTGTCACCTGCCGTGGAGACGCTGGCCTCACTAACCTCTCCTCCTCTGAGTCAGGTCTCCCTCGCGCTGGACTCAGTTTCACTGAGCCTACTAACACTTAGAAAATAAATGGCATTACATCAGTAAGTTCAAACTGATTATTGTGCGTAATTTGGACTGACACTGAGATGCATGTTGTTCTGTAACTGGTGTGGCGAAGAGACGTTACATTTAGCATATATAATCACAGGTAACAAGCTAACCATCACAAAGTGTTGTGCTAATGCTGGGAACATGCAAATTGTATCTTTATAGTTGTATCCATATGATGTGACAGACTTAGGTTAATATTTCACCAGGTCCGAGGTCTAGAGGGGTGTTAAGTAGACCCCATAAAGTTATCCTACAACTGATTTTGATACTGTACTGTCTGGATGGTAGGTACAGGACATGCTTTGAATTCATAAGATCTAACAATACAGTGTTAGGGACAGATCAGATGGCCAGAGACTTGAGACTTGATTTGGACTTGTGGCAAAAGACTTGAGACTTGACTTGGACTCGAGCTCAAAGACTTAACTTGGACTTCCAAAAAATGACTTGTGAACATCTCTGCGTGCGACTTTACATTCTCCTACGTGCTGATTTACTAGCCGCAGAGCCGTTGAAAGACTAGCCCCGTTTGACATTTTAGCTAACGTTAGCTAAAATTAGCTCGTGGTAGCTTAGACTGCGGTTCGATTTTTGTAGTATGCAGTTCGGGACTACAAATACAACAATCTGTTTGTTTAGGTACACATTCAGCCAGTTGGAACAGAAGAACACACCAGAATAGGCCTGTTTAGTAAGCTGTATGTGATGGCCGCATTCCTACACTTATAAAATGCAATTCAATGTGGAAGTAATCCAAGTATTCAGAATACGTTACTCAGATTGAGTAACGTAACGGAATACGTTACAAATTACATTTTTGGGCATGTATTCCGTACTCTGTAACGGAATACGTTTTGAAAGTATCCTTCCCAACACTGGGAACAAAATACCTCCTGATATTACAGATGTAGCTCTTTTTAGGTCCAAACTCAAAACCTATTTGTTTATAATGGCTTTTAATATGTAGTAGTGGTGTGACAATTTCCCTCTCCTGTTTCTATATAACCTTTTCTGATTTAACTTTTTCTGTTTCATTCTTTTTATTGTATGACATGTTTTATTCTTGGTTTCTGATGTGAAGCACTTTGGATACCTGCTGGTGGCTGTAAAGTGCTACATAAATAAATGTTGATTGATTGATTGATTGATTGATTGATTGATTGATTACACGCCGGTAAATCTCCACTGAATGACTCGCTTCAGAAATGTGGAATATCTGCAACTTTTCCTCTTTAGCGTTTAGCTTAGCGCAGTGCCATTGCAACCATAAACAACCCTGGCTTTGCCACTTCATCCTGCCCAGATCCACCCTCTCGTAAAAACCCCCCCCGTCACATCCAGTTTAAAAAAAAAAAAACAAGATGGTGACACCCATATCGCCATACTCAAGGCTTCAAAACAGCAGTCCACAAGCCAGTGGGTGACGTCACTGATGCTATGTCCACTAATTTTACAGTCTATGACCCTGACATCATTGTCGCACGTTGTTACAAGTGTACCAGAGCCCACTTCTGACCACACTAGAGGTGTGACGAGATCTCGTCCCACGAGGTGAAAAGTTCTCTCGTGATATTAGTACACAACAACAGAGCAGCAGCCAGCATGGAGTCTGGCTTTGAACTCCAAATTAGCATAGAAGATCCCCCTTGCCCGTTCTCCAAAGTTGACTCCGAGTTAACTTTTGCAGAGCGGTAGTTGAGTTGCCTGTAAATTGCCATTTTCAGGGTTTAACTCGCTAGCTCGAAGGTTGTTGTTGTTTCTCAAAGAGAACAGAGTTTGAGAACGGCAACACACAGAGAGAGGGAGGAGAAGGACATCCTGGCAACGATGTCCCTCATATATATCCTGGAAATGTACTTCCGTTGATCCAGACTAAGAGTCCTCAGACGACTGAACGGAGCTTCCAAACTGATATTTTATTCTACAACATGGACCATACAATGCCAGGCGCTATATGTACTAATCATACATGAGCAGTAGAACATGAAGCATAACCGGCACCAACTCGTTAGCAGAGATGGGAAGTAACGAAGTACAAATACTTCGTTAATGTACTCAAGTAGATTTTTCAGATATTTTTACTCTACTTTAGTATTTATTTTTGTGCCGACTTTTTACTTTAATTCCTTACATTTTTAACAGGAATATCGGTACTTTCTACTCCTTACATTTTACAAAATTGGCTCGTTACTTTAGTTTCAAATAATTTCAGTGGAATTACGTTATTATTTTTCGCGTCATCAATACCGAATTCAATCTAATTGGATGGGAATATATACGTTGTTATAATGTGCTGCAAACTGTGCCAACCGAAACACCACAAACTGTTGGCTTTCAAGAATTCACCATCGAATTTGAAAAACACATAGAGGTAAATGCATCTTTTTGTTGTTATCAAAAGCTATTTGTTGTTTGTTTCAGTAACTTTATTAAGTTTGTAAGCATGAATGGTCAGTTACATTTGTTCTCCTGCTAGCAATGACGATGCCTTGCTTTGCTAGCATTTAGTTAAGTAACCCAAGTAACGTTAAGGTTAGCGAGGATTTAGTTTATTTGAAAATAATCTAATACTAGCCGATACAATATCGTATATGTATATCGTATATATGTATAGCTTCATATTAAAAACGAATTCAGTAACTTGATTAAGTGTAACAGTGCTGTAGTAACGTTAACGTTACTCAAGGCCGTTCTTGTTTTCGAGACCACTTAAGTTAACGTTAACGTTACTCAATGCCGTTCTTGTTTTCGAGACCACTTAAGTTAACGTTACTTGGTCTTGTCTCAAATCGACTTTATTTTGGGCTAATGTTACCGTTAATGTCTCAGACGTGAGTTAGAGGACTCCTGTTTGAATTCTCACAGAATCACAACTGAATTAATATCTTGCTACTCAGTCAGAATCTTATTAACCTGGAGTCCCAGTCTCTTTCACAACAATCATATATGTGATTTTTTTTTAGGCCTATTGGCAGACATCCATTTAAAATGTAGGTAATGGTATATAAAGACCCTTTTTTCCATGTCCACTGAAGTTTCTCAGCTTGCACTCTAGTAACATTTGTGTGGTCCAGGTAGATTTCCATAAAAAAATGGTTGTCATTCGCAAGGCTACTTTTACTTTTATACTTTAAGTAAATGTCCAAGCCTGTACTTTGTTACTTTTACTTGAGTAGAGCAGTTAAATCAGTACTTCTACTTTTACCAGAGTATTTTTTAAAACAAGTATCTGTTCTTCTACTTGAGTACGGGAAGTGAGTACTTTTGCCATTTCTGGTCGTTAGTGAAGTCTCTACTGTGTGGGTCGGTCCGAGGAGACAACCTGCAGCAGCACTGACTGACTGACTGACTGACTGACTGCACACTAGTAACGTTACATCACCATAACAACAGAGGGAGGTAACGTTACCACCTTGTGGCGCTACTAAGCATTGCAATTATAACTCTGTTACACACTTTATTCCTCCATGGTTTTCACAGGTGCTGCATTTGTGGATGTGTGGCTCTGTAAAACACGTAGCGTAAATATTTATTTAGAGGCATATACCAGCCTCTTACAATGACATGACATGAGCTAACGTTAGCCTACATAAAATACGCTTTTCTAAGTGTCTGGCTGACAGGTTGGCGATGTGTTTCTCACACAGACTCTCTCGTCTCAGAGACACCGCGGTGCAGTGCGTGCTCGGTATTAAGACAACATGGGAACACTTAAGCCGTAGCCATAGTTACAATGTAGTTGGCTTAGGCAGGGCAATGTAGCCTATCTAACCGGGGCTAATAAGGGTATATTAGCATGTCCCGGGAGTGACTAATAACAACAACTGGACAGAGTTCTAAGATAAATGAAAAGACATGAAGGTCGTGAAAATAAACTTACCCAAAATGGATCGGAACTGTCCAGACTGCAGAACTTGTCAAACCCCATTCGCCGCGACGCAACAGTAGCCCAAGCCCGGACTGTTTCAAGTGTTTTTGAAGCTCAGCTTTGGTTTTGTAACCTGACTGTAATTCTTGTTTTTCTCGGTGTTCTTCTGCGCCTTCTTAGTGTTCTTCTTCTTCTTTTTTTGCAGGATTCCGGCAGAATAGACGCTGCTAAGCGTATTACTGCCCTCCACAGGTCAAAGTTTGAACTACATTCTCACATACACACCTGTATCATGCAGGAACTGAAGAACTGCCTTGGATATCAGCTGGTGTTTCTCACTGGGTCCAAACAAAGATAAAAAACATATAAATCCAAGTCCTGCCAGTCTAATAAACAATACTTTTATTTCTGCACACTACTTTTTACATTCTAGGAAAACAGGCTTCACTGTCTCAACACTCCCACATTCACACAAGCCAAAAATATGTTTTCCTACAATGCACAAAGAGTAAATTAACCCACAGTGCCCCAACCCATATCTACAGAATGAGTCGGCAACCCTTTTAATATGAAGTGCCATTTTAAAAATGTTCTTGGCAATCAGTATGCCATATCAGCATTAGGGCTGCCATCATCCACCGAGCCTACTCAGGCTCAGGGTCATTTTTTTGGCATGTGGATTGGAACATTTCCAAAAAACTCTTGCACACTTATTGCACCATTATTCTTGGAGTCACCTCAAGCTCAGTGTTTAGTTCAGGCAGCGCCGTATATTAGAGAGAGTTTGGCCAACTAGGGAACCGAATGTTCTGAGCTATCCCGTTATGCGATTGGTTCCGAGGTGGTCACGTGTTTCGTGGACTCCATGTTGGATACCAACATTCATCTGATTTCCATTGACATAGTGCAGGGAATAGTGGAAATTGTTTATAAATTGTTTAAAAAATGCCCAACTGTTGCGCGTTTGGCTGCAATGAAAAACAGGGAAGCGGCCAAAAGACTACTCAGAGACTTATTAGGCGATGTGGTCACTCACTACAATGGGCATTTTTTATAGGCCCATTTACGATATAGAAGGTAAATATACACTGGAATATTTCCGTAAGGGCCTTTTACATATTGACAAACGTTGATAATAACATGTATATGCCTGTTTATGGTGAAAATAAGCGATTTATTTCAAGATAGCATATAGGGTTATTACATATTACATATTCGTCCCATAGGGTTACACTGTAGAGTCATCTGACGATGGTATCCAATATGGTGCCCATGATTTGAGTTGGCCAAACTCTCTCTAATATACGGCGCTTCTGTAGGGCATAGGTAGCCATCTTGTATGTTCTACAGCAGTGGTTCTCAAGCCTTTTTCAATTCTATACCCCCTTTGAAATATTTTTTCAGTCCAGTACCCCCTGACCAGCACAAAGCATTTACTGTAGAAAAAGAAAGGTTATAAAGAGGTACATTACAGCGCTCCACCATCAGTGTCTGAAAAACACTTGAATGCTACTTTAAATGTTTAGAATCCATAACTAAATGCATTTATTAGTATAGTAGTATTAATTAAGGGAATTATGCATGACTGTTATTTTTTAAATTAACTTTTTTTTAAAGAAATCTCACGTACCCACTGCTCTACCATAACCCCTCTGTTTCATGCCAAGCCACTTAGCCCAATGATTTATATTGACAAAAATGTATTATATTTATTACCATCAGCAAACTCGTGTAACAGAAGTGCTGGGAAGGTATGATTACACCCACAAAGTTGAACCCAGTACAGTAACCCTAACTTAGTGCGCCTTAACCAAGTCAAGTCAGGTCAACTTTATTGTCGATTCTGCAATATGTGCCAGACATACAGAGCAATCGAAAATACGGCTGTTAGTAAGCTATAGTTAGCTATGTATTGGCAAGCAAAGGCACTTGCAAACATAATACTATAGCTTTATCCACATTCCACTTTAACACAAGTTGCATACTGTGTACAAGATTAACTTACAGACTTGTCGCTTGTTTACTTTAACGTTACAAGACATCTTGATGACACCCATGCTCCAGCCTCAACCTTTAGCCATCTTGCCATCATGAATCAGGCAGCCTTTTTGACTTAGTGAGTACACTATCATCCTATCTTACTTACCACTCAACTAAGTGTCAGTATTAGGGGCTGGTGTCGGCTGGTATACAGGGTTCAAAATTCTTTTTTTGTCCACCAGCCAAATGGCTAGTGAATGTTCAAATTTTACCAGCCACTCAATAGATTACCATTGGTTTTTTTTTGGCTGTTGAGTGAAGCAAATCTACCAGCCACTTGCATATTTTATCAGCATTTGGCTGGTTGATGCTGCTAATTTTGAACCCTGCTGGTGTGTGAAGGGGAGTGCAAAGACGGGTGTTGTCCGGCTGATTGTGGTGGGCTGGTCTAGTTCTCAAAAGTCCCGGGCAGATTTTTTACCCCAGTCCAGCCCTGGACTTCTGCACCTCCTATTGGCTGGTCTTTTCAGAGAGAGAGAGAGAGCGAGAGAGGGAGAAAGAGAGAGAGAGAGAAAGAGAGAGAGAGAGAGCGAGAGAGCGAGAGAGAGAGAGTTCTTAATTATTGGTTGTTTTGTGCATGCATTGCCCATGCACACAGAGGGGAGAAGGAAAGCTGCAGGAAGAGGTCTCTCTCTACTTCAAATGCTGCCAATTGGGGTGCCTGCATAGCTCACCTGGTAGAGCAGGCGGCCATATGCCGAGGATTAGTCCTCAATGCAGTGGCTCAGGGTTCAAGTACGGCCTGTGGCTGTTTGCTGCATGTCCTCTCCCTGCTGTCCTGTTTATTAAAGGCTAAAATTGTCTTTAAAATTCTGCCGATTGCTGCTTTAAATATAGCTGCCACAAGGAATTGTGGGATGGCATTATCTTCTTTCCTTTCGTAAAGAATGGTCCAGTGTAAGGAATTATTGAAGCACCTTTCCTTATCACTTAGGGTGCTTTTACACCTACCGTGTATCGTCCGGACTTTCAGACAAAATTACAGGTGTGAAACCTGCCCCGGACCAAACACACCAACCTTGGTTGAGAAAAAGCGGTGGTCTCGATCTGGATCAAACTGAACCACGGTCTGGTACGTTTCTAGGTGTGCAAGCATTTTTTGGATGGTTCGGTCCAAATACAGGAAGTTCTGACGGTCTATCTTGTGTAGCTCCTTTAAGGAACAGCTCAGTGCTTAGTGTGTAGGCCCACAGCTGACGGCAGACAGCTGTCGGCTATCAGAACAGAGAATAAATTAGCAGTGTGGGTTTCAGTTTGTCTCTGAATAAATGCTGTAGCTCCTCAAAACCCAAGTAAAGTTCCTGTGTGTTGCTTCTCAACAACGCAACAGGACATAGTTATGTCAAGTAGAGTTCTTTAGTGAGCTTGCGGTGTGAAACCAAAACTAACCGGATCAAATGTTGGCTATACATGAACCTTTGTCTGGACCTTGGTACGGACTTTCAGATGTGAAAAGGCCCATAGAAAATTCAAGTAGCATCTAAGAAATGTTTCTTTTACTTTTTCCATTGAATACAACATTTTATACATTCCATCTTGTGAACATCTTAAAATCAATAAATCAATTGGTGAAAATTTCCCCTCTTTTTTATTTAACATATCCAAAATATGACTTCAAATATTTTATTTTCCTTAACAGTATGACTTAGACTTGTCAGTTAACAACAGTACACAAATATATTTAGTTATTCGTTTAACAATTTCTATTCAGTCATTAGTGAGCAAACACAGCCCATAGTTTAATGTTCTCAAGGAAAAAGACAAAAATAACAATGAAAATCAGAGGTGAAGGTGAAACATATTGGTTTGGCCACATGGTGGCAACATATGGTAGGGTTTAGTTGTCATCGTCATCATCATCAAAGACATCAGCTACAGTCCTGTGGATGGAGAGACAAACAGAGGTTAGGCTAATTCATAAATATTTGAACAGGTTTCAGTTCAGTGTAAATATGACTTACTTGTAGATGGATCCAGTCACTTCATCGAGAAAACCTCCTGAAAAAAAACAAACAAAGTAAGTGTGAGTTGGAGCCTCTGTCAACATACAGCCAAATCCAACATTTCTCATCAGGCTTAGAATTGTTGCCCTACATTTTTGTCATATAACAATCTACTGTAGCAATATAAGACTAGCCATTTGATTAAACTGATCAAGTCTTACTTCATTATTACATGATTAGTTTACTATACTACATATGCAGATTGGGTCTCTGCTAGGGCTGGGCGATAGGGACCAAAAATCATATTTGGTGGTCCTGAGTCTTCCCAGAGGCCTCCTCCCAGCTGTACGTGCCTGAAATACCCTTCTAGGGAGGCGCCCAGGGGGCATCCTTACCAGATGCCCAAACCATCTCAACTGGCTCTCTTCGACACAAAGGAGCAGCAGCTCAATTCTGAGTTCCTCACGGATGACTGAGATTCGCACACTATCTCCAAGGGAGACGCTAGCCACCCTCCTGAGGAAACCCATTTTGGCTGCTTGTAACCAGGATCTGGTTCCTTCGGTCATGACCCAGCCTTTATGACCATTGGTGAGGGTAGGAATGAAAATTGACCGGTAGATCAAGAGCTTTGCCTTCCGGCTCAGCTCTCTTTTCGTCACAAATGCAATACTGCCCCCGCTGTGCCAATTCTCCGGCGAATATCCCATTGTGCCCTCACTCGCCAACAAGACCCCGAGGTACTTGAACTCCTTCAATTGAGGTTGGGACTCAGTCCCCACCTGAGAACCTGAAAACCATGGTCTCAGATTTACGGGTGCTAATCCTCATCCCAGCTGGCTGCGAACTGATCCAGTGAGTGCTGAAGGTCACAGACCGATGATGCCATCAGGACCACATCATCTGCAAAAAGCAGAGATGAGATCCCCAGCCCAGTGAATTGCAACCCCTCCCCATCACAACTGCACCGCAATATTTTGTCCATGAATATCACAAACAGGATTGGTGACAAAGCGCAGCCCTAGCGGAGACCAACCCTCACCTGGAACGATTTTGACTTACTACCGAGAACCCGGACAGCTCTCGCTTTGGACGTACAGGGATTGGATAGCACTAAGAAGGGACCCCCTCACTCAATACTCCCGTAGCACCTCCCACAGTATCTCCCGGTCATACTCCTTCTCCAAATCCACAAAACACATGTAGACTGGATGGGCATATTGTAAAGAGCGTCGGTTGTTCCACGACCAGGACGGAATCCACATTGTTCCTCTTCAATCTCCCTTCCAGCACCTTGGAGTACACTTTTCTAGGGAGGCTGAGAAGTGTGATACCCCTGTAATCGGAACACACTCTCTGGTCGCCCTTTTTGAACAGGGGAACCACCACCCCAGTCTAGCACTCCTTAGGTACTGTCTCAGAACTCCACGCAATGTTGAAAAGGCATGCCATCCAAGACAGCCCTTCCACACCCAGAGCTTTCAGCATTTCTGTACAGATCTCATCAATCCCCTCTGCCATAAGAGAGGCAAAGCAGCGGGTGTGGGAGAAGTTCGGAGAAGACATGGAAAAGGACTTTCGGCACCAAGGTGCTTCTGGAAAACTGTCTGCCATCCAAGCTGTGTACAGTAAGGATGGGACACTGTTACCCTCAAATGAGGAGGTAATTGGGCGATGGAAGGAGCACTTTGAGGAACTCCTGAATCCAACTTAAGGTGAGGAGACACAGAGCCGCTAATCGGCCGTTGACTCGAGTCTGTTCGGTGTGTTCCGTGCCGTCGTCCGTCCGAGGGGCCGTCGTCCTTCATTTTGGCCAATTTGACATGTATAATCGGCGGGGTGGGCACTGCCGGCAGTCGGACTCAAATGACCCATCTGATTGGTAGAGTGCTAACCCGGAAATGGGGAGCGGAATGAGCGTGACTAGAGTCTCTCAAAATCTGACGAAAATCTTTTAAACTGATCTTTGTCGATCAGCCCAACTGCCTTTTTTGCCGACGTTTGGCCGTCGTCTCTGTGTATCCACACCTTAACACGCCCTCTATGGTAGGAAAGAGCTGGAGGATGATGGGGGATCATTGTCAATTTCCCTGGTGGAAGTCACTGAGGTAGTCAAACAACTCCAAAGTGGCAAAGCCCCAGGGATTGATGAGATCCATCTTATGCACACCTCTTCAAATAAAGTGTTTTGTATTATTCATCATCATTTAGTCATCTTTAGTTCTTCTGCCTAACTTTCAGCCATCATTATAGTGTGGAAGATCCTGTTCTTCTTGTTATGCAACAGGGGTGACTAGTTACACTCAGCAACAAGAAAACTTTCCTTTTCTGATGTGATCCTGTAATAATGTGTTTTGTTCTGTGACAGCTCTGCATTTACTCACCAGGCTGGCAAAGAGTTTGGCAAACAGGACACACATGGCAGAAAGTGCACATCTATGAACAAGAAAGAAAGTAATGAATACAGAAAAGAGAAGTCAGAAACGAAAACATTTCCCTACTATCACAAGAAGCCTGACCCATTTGTCTGACCCGGAGCTGTCTGTTAAGTTAAAATGATGTCAAAACTTTGATTTACTAAGTCAAACCAATCAGATTTATTAAATCTAAATCGACTTTTTTTTTAAAACTTGACTTATTATGTCACAATTATGGCTTAGTACATAACAATTTTGATGTAGTATCTCACAATCTTTACCTGCTATCATTGTTATTATTTTTTTATCATCCCTGACATGTCAACAATTTTTTTTCTTTTCCTGGCAGACATGGGCTTTCACATGAATTGAATATTTGTATATTAAATATTTGGGACTTCAGTACCCAAATGTTGGGTGACATTTGAAAAAAGTGCAAAGCCCCAGCTGCCTTGTGTATATTATAGATAAGGCAGACAAGACTACAGTTATTTGCATGTACTGTCGATGTGAATATAGCACAGGAGTCTCAAATAACAAAAACTTGAAAAATATCCCTTTAAAAATACATTCAGAACAGTTAAGAAATGTTTGATTAGTTTGCAATTAATCACGAGGTAACTATGGACAATCATGCGACAGCCCTACTAATTAGCAGTAAACACAAAGTATTTCAGGTATTTAGTGTAAACCAAAGTACTGGACAAATGGAAATGTTGACCTCATGATGGTGCTAGACATAAAGTCATCAGGATCACCAAAGGTTTTACAAATCATCCTCAGGGAAACATAAACAAATTTCATCGAAATCCATCCCATATTTATGAATGTAAATATTTCACTCTAAACCAAAAATGGGCTGACCACAAGACAAATGTCACATAATGAGCATTTTCTTACCTTGCAGTCATCACAGTGTTCAGATTTGTCTCCCTCTTCACAAGGACATTTGTCACAGCTGCCACAGTGCTGGAAGAATACACATTTAGTTAAAAAAGTTTAAAAGTTTTATTTTGGATTTCACTGACATCATTTTGTCAAGGTCTCTACTTTTCTGACTTAGCTTTGATGACTGATTTAATGTCTCAAATTTATTGTCAGACATACCTCACAGAATTCACAATATGAGCACACAGAGCCCTTGTGATAGGCATCATCATCATCATCATCATCATCATCATCGTCGTCGTCGTCGTCATCATCATCATCATCTGCACATAATATGGATAGTAAATATATGTTTTTTAAACTGACATACTTGAACAGATCTAACACTTAACAATGCTACATCAAATACATGTTGAACTATTGATAATGCAGTCATATATTGATAGTGGTTTGCACGCCATTTATAGCTCACAATAATTTAGAAGTAACTTCCAATTTACACATTTGAAAGATAAATGAAGCCCATAGAATATGAAATATCTGGGATGGATGTTTCTCATATGGAGATTGACTGAAAAAATTGTTAGGAATACATAAATCTGACTGCTGTAAATATGTTTTGATGTAACATATTAGTTCGTTGTTGTTTTTGAAGTTCTTTAGCAAATTGCATTTTTACATACAATATCACAGAGAAAATTGTTAAATGTTTAAATAATAATGATCTTCATTATAAAAATGATGCAATCCCTACATTTAAAGGTCACATATTATGCTTTTCTGTGTTTTCTGTCATATCTACAATGTTATAATGTTGGATTTTCATGTTAAACGTGACCTTCAAATAATGAGGTAAACGTATTTTAGACAAATCCCTGTGAGCTAAAACGTTCAGATTTCCAATTGTTCTCAACACTCCAGTTTCAACAGTTTTTTCTACTCTCGGCTAATTGTTACGCAACTCTAAGCCGATCTTCTATGAATGGTCATCTGCTCCAGGTAGTCAGGACTGGAGTGTTTGTTTTTAACATTGTCCAACAGCATTAACAATGTCACCTTGGCTGCCAGTGTCGTTCATTTCTCCCCAATTCCGGGTCACATTACTCCTGAAACATTAGTAGTTTTTGGTTTAAAAGCCTTTATTTGCGACTGTAGAAATTGCTGCTATATTCTATTAGTGTCAACTGCTAACTAAAGTAGCTACATGGCTAACGGCAGTAAACAATGTCATCTTGGCTGCCAATGTTGTTAATTTCTCCCTGATTCTGGGTTGCGTTACTGCTGAAACATGTCCGATTGGATAGTGCTTGGTTCAGAAGCCTTTATCTGCGATGTTTTGATGGTTGAAAGTGCTGCGTCGTTCCATTACAAGCTAACATTAGCATACTGCTAACTATTAAGCAGCTACATGCTAACGCGACATAGCTGTAATCTCGGCCAATGCTGGTCATTTCTCCCCAAATTCCGGTCACTTTACTGCTGGTGATGTCCGGCTGTGTAATATTTGGTTTAGAAGCCTTTATTGGTGATTTGTCACAGTACAAAGTCCTGCTATTTACTCTGTTGCAGTAGCTCCAGCTAAAACTAGCGAAACACCGACATTCCAGGTAGCGCGCCGGCCAACCAGAGCAGACTGAGCTTTTTCGGGAGGAGGGATTAAAGACACCTACACCTACAGAGTGTCTAATACAGAGGGTGAATACAGGTGCAGCAGCCATGGGCAGTATGAGAAAAGTGTTTTTTTAAACATTAAAGCATGTAAACATGTTCTAGTACAAACACAAAATGCAAGTATAATCCTGAAAATGCTATATAATAGTTGCCCTTTAAAGCTATAGTGCGTAGTTTCTGTCTCCCCCATGAGGAATTCTAAGTAATGACAACAAAACTGTTGGCGCGTCCACATGATACAAGCCTTGCGTGATCATGCTTTACCCGCCGCTCCTCCACGCTGTTGCTAGTAGCCAAGGAAGACACGGAGGATTAAATACTTAAGGTAGGTCATTATCTTCACTTGAGTTTCTGCGCGCGAAAGTCGCCGGACGACACAATCTTCTGAACATAGCCATACTGAGAAATACAGAGAGAGTTGTGTGGAGTCTTAATTAGCTTTGTAGCAACTCATTTGGTAATGGCTTGAATGTAACGGACGTTCATTAATATCAAAAAGTTACGCGCTAAAGCTTTAAGTCTATTTTTAAAAAGTTGTTAAATTATTTTGAGAAAAAAAATCAAAGCTCTTAGAATAAAGCCATCAGTCTGGACTCAACTCTGAAATACTGAAATAAGTCACAAGTCTTAACAAATTTTTGCTAGAATCGTGAAAATAATTTCCAACACTTTAAGAATAGTCCTGTTTCTCTTATACTACAGGCCACATTTTCTACGGTGTGAATTACAAACTGAAAGTGTGTAGTATGGATAGAGAGTAACCAAAAACTAGAAACCCCTGAACACTGCCAACAATCAGTCCTCTAACTACATTTTTCATTGTTGTTAACACAGAGATGCATCTGTGCTGACTTCTGAGGCTGTAGATTGTGGTCTGGATCCCATTACAATTGACAAAATGTCAAAAGCACCTTTCAGTGCAAGACAGAAATTAGAAGGTCTGGCTAGTCCACACAGCATTCCGGGATGGGAGAAAAACGTGCTCTGGTTTATTGGCAGTTTTTAAAATCAATCACAATCGTCATGGGCACTTGTTTTGGTGGAACGTGTGTACGTTCAAAAGTAGTTTTAGTCGTGCAACAGAAAACTCAGATTGGACAGGTAGTCTAGCTAGCTGTCTGGATTTACCCTGCAGAGATCTGAGGAGCAGTTAACCATAGTCCTCAGAAATCCACCAGTATAAAATTCCAACACAAAGAAAGTGGAAGATAACGGAAATCCGGCTGAAAAGAAGGACGTACGGCGGAATTATAGACTAGGGTTGCTGTTTCAACTTTACATGATGGGCAGAGAGTTGGAAGAAGGATGGCCGCGGAGCCACAGCTCATGCTTGCTCTGCCCCACCCCCCTAACCCTAACCCTAACCTTTTAGCCGCATTTTAATTGTAAAGGTGGTGAGATACGTGTAACTATTTTACATCCTTTTGGGTAGTTAAATCTGTAACAATGTATCGTATTTTACATAAACTGACATTATGGTTTGGATGTAAAATATTAATTTGTGAAGTACATACAGCTGTTACATACAGTAAATGTAATGGAATATTATGTGGCAGAAGTGGCAAATACTGTACCTCAGTACCTCACAAGTACCTCATAAGCGTACTTAAGTACAGTATTTGAGTAAATGCCCTTAGTCAGAGTATATTCCAATATTATGACAAATAATACACTTTTTGACACAATAAGAATGTTATCATGTGTTATCACTAGTAACAATTACACTTTGAAAGTAATGTTTGACCATACGTTTTTTTAAGTATCTATTACATTTCCAAAGGTTGCCTTTATCATTTTTGCAATAGTTTGTTTGAAATGGGTTTCTCTTTTTCAAAACCATCAAAGAAAATGTAAAAAATCTGTGTCAGACTCTTAATTTTATTTAAGTATGTTGCAGCCGTATTACATTTGTACCCAACAGTTGATATAGAACATGCTGTGGTCAGAACAGATACTCACAGGTTTCAAATGTCTGTAGCTCAGCATTCTGGTCCTCATACAGGTAATATGACCAAACACATGTTTACAGGCCTCTGATAAAAAGTAATGATGCTCTCCATGCATTGTTATAGCTCTAGTACAAATCTTTGGTAACAGATTTGAAATGTAGGCAGTTTATGATCATTTGATTTATTTAATGAATGAAAGTTGGGTTGAAGACATATGGACAGTGGTGATTGTCATATTTTGCACACATGAATGTTCAGTCATCACAAAAAAAAAAAATGTTGCCAAAGAAGAAGAGAAAAAAAGCATACAACCATTTCATCTCTTGACAAATTTGACATTTGACAGAGCTTTAGCTCTTTTACTTCCTTTATAGAAAGAGATGTTTCTCTCTTTTCCCAAACACTCTCTCCCTGAAGGTCTGAAAAATCATCAGCAAATCCACTGTTGTAACATTTGATAACAAGTGGGGAGTTATACATATCTTCAGCCTAGTTTCACAAATGACTCAAATATTTGTACTGAATTGCCAAATAACCATTAAATAGTAAGGGGGAAATTGCTCAAAACTCAAAAGAAAATATTCATCATTAAAATAAGCTACTGACATGTGCATCAAAAGTTATCATTTTATCTAATGGTTCAGAACATTAGCGTTTTAGAAAATAAAGAGACATGATTAGTAAAGTTCATAGATACATTGGAAGTTATTCTATTACCTTATCTGTGTTTAGCAATTTTACAAGTGCATTACATGGCTCTTTAACAGACAGCTGCAAAATGCTCCACAGAGAAAGAAAGAGATTGAGAGATATGGAGAAAGAGAGAAACTTTACATCTGTTGATATTCTAAGCTTTTAAATGAATGAATTTAGGTAGTGGCCCTCCTGCACCTCCCCTCGCGCTTTATTCTTCCTTTGTCTGTTTTTCTAGCACCCCGATCCCCCATCCCCAATATCGCTGTCTCTCTTTCTTTCTCTGTAGGTTCACATAAAGACACAAATGCAGGTCAATCTGATCCAAAACAAATGAGAAAGGAAGATCCTAGTTGAGGAACCATTCTTTCAAACGAAACACAAATCAAAAGATCTCAGACTAGTGACCCCAATGACTGATTCCCAAGTCAGGCTTGGTTTGTGTGAAACAGTTTTTTTGTTCTTTCTCTCTCTCAAATCAATGCTTCTGCAGTCCGCAAGTTCATATCTAGTGTACTGTACGAAGGACTTCGGACAGTTGGACTTCAGATGGGCCAGTTCAATTTCCCCAGAGTGCTCATAACTCTAGTTAAGCAGGGAAAAGAACACAGTGTCAGAGACAGCAAGGGAAATGGACAGCTGGAAAGGGGTGGAGGAGGGATTTTGATCACCTATTAGCTCTGAGACATTAAAATAATAACTGACAAAGAGATGATAAGGTTGTAAGAATTTTAACGAGAGGGGAGTGGCTAATATTGTCTTAGCTCCTCCCCTTTCGCACACTGTCCTGTAATGTACGTGCACACATTTTTACTTTAAACACATCACCAACTGCATGCCAAAGCATCAGTCAATCATTGAAACAACATAAGAGGTAGAAACATTGCCGCATCAGAGCTGTGGCCTATTTTATTCCTGGGCTGTGTTCTGGCAATTTGAATAGCCAATCACAGCCTGACCTAAAACAAACAGCATATTTTCATTAAAATTCAGTGAATGCTGATGCTCTAACAGTACACAGTTGGCAATGTGCTTCAGGTGCAGATGTCTGCAGATAAGCAAACATAGGAAGAGACAAAGTGATATGGGAACATATAAACTAATGCATATTTAAAGTGACTGACCTTCATGATCATCATCATCATCGTCGTCGTCGTCATCGTCGTCATCGTCGTCATCATCGTCGTCATCGTCGTCATCGTCGTCATCGTCGTCGTCGTCATCGTCGTCGTCATCATCATCATCATCATCATCATCGTCATCATCATCATCATCGTCGTCATCATCATCATCGTCGTCATCATCATCATCATCGTCGTCATCATCATCATCGTCATCGTCATCATCATCATCATCATCATCATCGTCGTCGTCGTCGTCGTCGTCATCATCGTCATCATCGTCGTCGTCGTCGTCGTCGTCGTCGTCGTCGTCGTCGTCGTCATCGTCATCATCATCATCGTATCATCGTAGTCGTACATCGATCGTCGTCATCATCGTCATCATCGTCATCATCGTCGTCGTCGTCGTCGTCGTCGTCGTCGTCGTCGTCGTCGTCATCGTCATCATCATCATCATCATCATCATCATCATCATCGTCATCGTCGTCGTCATCGTCATCATCATCGTCGTCATCGTCATCATCATCGTCGTCATCGTCATCGTCGTCGTCGTCGTCGTCGTCGTCGTCATCGTCATCGTCATCATCATCATCATCATCAGCCATCAGACCTTGCTCGGAGCGGAATGGCAGATCCTGCGCCTTGGCAGTGGGAGCCAACGGGGTGTGGAAGGAGCAGAGCAGCGCCAGCAGCACTGCAAGAATCAAACTTCTCAACGATGCCATGTTCACAGCCTGGCCAACTAATGAGGAATTAACCTGGAATCACTGCAGGAGTCCAGCACTGCAGCTCTTTGCCTATTTGTCACACACACACACACACACACACACACACACAACCTCACAAATTCAAACCCACTCAGTGGTACACACAAATGGTTACAGTAGGTAATGGACACCAATTACAATGGAATCCAACGGACCAGGTCCAGTGCAAAGAAGATATTCCAAGCTGAGATCCAGACACAAGTTTCCCAAGTCCTGGCAAAAATTATCCTCAGAAAAGCAGGTGTCCGCCTTTTCAATCTGGGACCACAAAAAGACAGGGTGTCTTTTAGTCCAGTGCAGCACTTGTGTGATCAGTTAAGACTGAAATAAGAAGCTGAGAGGAGAGCTGTCAGTAACTGGTCAACGCTGGAGACACAGGCAGGACTAATGTGAGAGGGACAGAAAAAGAGTGAGACCAACCTATGGGGTAAGCTGAGAAGAAGGGAGGCAGTCAGGCTGATAGACAGGGGCAACTGCTAGTGGGCAGGCCTGCACTATCCATAAGTTAAGTTACTGAAAGAAGAGGGGAGTGATTGGAGGGAGTATAAGGAACGAGTGGAGCGTACTTACTTTTCCATCATCATCAAATATTCAAGTTTAACTTTAGAACAAATGTTGAAGCTTAACTTAAAAGAGGACCACAGCAGAAAAATATGACCATATATTGTGAAAGAAAGGGGGAGGATGAGTTAGTTTCAAGCTGGGAGGATATTGGGCAAGTAGTTGTATACAGTACAGATGGATCATTTGTTACATCTATTTTTGAAGTAGATGTCTGAACAAGCCTAAATACTTTATTGCCATACAACTTAGTTGTCACTAGCAACAAGGCCTAGGTATAACGATGTTGTTAGGTCATTTGGGGGGTTAGTTTTCCCATCTGTCCACTGCTGTAGTCCAGAGAGAGGTATCTCAATAAGTACTTGCCAGTTCCTTAGCACATCTCAGAAAATGATTATTAATAAGTGACTCCCTGACCTTTCCTCTAGAGTACCATGAGTCTAGCATTTCCCTTAGACCAAACTTCCAATCAAGAATAATGTATCTTTTTGGATTTCTAAGATTTTTCCTTGGATATTCATGGTAGTGTTGAGGATTAATCCTAATGTTTTAGTGATCCCTTTAATCCTAGCACCATCACATTGCTGCTTTTCAGAGAACCCTTTCCATTTCTACCATTCCCAGGTGAAAATATTAACTTTACATGCAAAATATCCAACTCTATATCACCAGAACTTTGATATTGGATGATTTTGCAAAATTCTGGATTAAGTTCAATGACAAAGTTTTTAAATGTTCAGTGCCAACATTTTTTTTCTCATAATTTCAAAATATGTCACATCCAGCTCCTGTGTTTTTGTTATGTTTCTCACATTCAGTGTACACTTCCTGTTTTATTTTGTTACTCACTGTCTGTCTCTGTTGCAGGTCACATGTCTTCCGGTCTTTGTCTGCCTTCCCGCCTGTGTGATTACCTGCCCGGGCCCTGTCCGGGTGAGTAGTTTTGACCATTGCCTGTGTTTCGACTTTGACTCTGCCTTGAGATATGGAAACATTCTGTTTTTTTTACTCTTTGTACAATAAACGCCTTTTACATCTGAACCACTGCTACTGAGTCATGCACTTGAGTCCTCTGCCTGAGCCTTGTGACAAAATATCCATAAAGGGCAAATACAGAACTCTTAAAGATTAAGAACGATCATGACTATGGCCAATAAACTATGGTTAAGATGTGTTTTGGTTTGACAACAAAAATACCAGGGAAAGATCATGGTTACAGTTAAGTTTAACATTAATCGCTCGTCTGTGATGGGATGCTAACTCCAGTTTTCACTATGAAAGTAAGAGATGCTACATGCCCATCCACCACCCTGACCTTAACACTGGGGCGTGTTTGAAGCAAACTACTTAGTACAAAGTGTCGTCCAACCATGCCTGACGGCATAAGTATTTATAGCTGTTCCAAATGGCCAGAGTCAAAGACAGGGTAAAAAACTTGCTGTCAGAGGGAGGGGCACAACATAGTAATTGATCAAAGAGGGATAACATTTCTCTGAATAACAGTCACTTCTTTAATACAGATTGTCAGTTTCAGAAAGTTACACAAAATGTTCAACACATTGCTCGGCCTGGGCCTTCCTCTGCCATTGTCCTTTCTTAAAGTCTTTTTTATATTGTTCGACAATATAAAAATGACTATGTTTACAGACTATCCACCTTGCTACTTTAGGCTTCCTGCATTTAATGTTTAGGATTGAACATTAACCTGCACAATTGTCCAAATGGAACTTACTTTCTAGAGACACTGGCCTTAGATATCCCATGATCTAATGGGCAGATTGCCATGAAATTTGCCAATTTTCCCTCCTAAATTCTTTAATCCATATTAATGACCTTTCACTGTACTCAGGACAAACATTTTAGCTCTAGGCATAGCTAAGTCTAGCCTGGTCCTACCAGACTTTCGTACATTTCATTTGTACAGAGAGTCTGGCCACTCTCCATTGACAAGTGTTAACTTCCTTGAAGGCGGGTACTCTGTTGAAGTTTAAAACTATTGGATCTGCCCAGAGCCACTCTGGAACTGCCATAACCAATTATGCCATAACCAATTATAACAATAACATTTGGTCGTGACGTATGTCATGCGCATGTGCAACAAGAGGGTAGACCGACAAGGCTTAGCTATATTTAGCATTAGCATACCTAGCGTTAGCCTGAGCCAACTCCTTGCGAGCTGGAAAATCTAACTTTTCCCGAACCCCGTGGGGAGGAGGGCCACAACATCATGGCCACCAACAAAACTCAGCAAAGATTGTTCTTGCTCAGGCTTTAACTTCTGGATATTCGGCAGCGTTGCCACAACGGACCGAATGGCTTTGCTCGCATCTTTCTCCACCGTCATTACAGAACTACAACTCTAGCGCACGGCCTCAATGTCATCGTTCTCAGCCACTCCCTCTGTTCACTGATTGGACCGCCAACAATTTGGCTGGAGAAAACCCAAGACTATACCGTGAACCCAGACGTAGTACTGAAGGGAAATGAAAATTGAGCGTAAGTACGTAGGAGGGCGGAGCCAGGCTAAGCTAAGTCATCACTTTGTTCTGCTTTCTGTCCAACACAATCATATTGTGTGGTGTAATGACCATTGCAGCAAGTAGGGGTCACCAGTGATTCCTTGCGAGGACTGTTGGTCTTCATAATTATTATTCTAAGCTACTGGACTATTATCAAAACGTTTTTACTAGGATTGTAAAAATTAACGCGATAATAAGGAGTTAACGCAAATTCCTTTTTTTAAACGCACAATTAACACCCCATAGAACAGCACCTTCTGTCATGTTTTTGTCCTTGTGTCAAGTTTCTGTGTTTTAGTTGGTTTCATGTTTTCTGTTTGCTTTCTTCCTTGACCATTATTGACGATGACGACGATGATGACCTTTGTTGACTTCCTGTTTTATTTTGAAATCCACTGTTTGGTTTCATCCCTAGTTACTTGTCTTCCTGTCTTTGTTTGTTTCCCGCCTTTTATGATTACCTGTCCCCGCCCTAATGTGATTCACATGTGTGTAGTTGTCTTCCCATTACCTGTGTATATATACCCCCTTTGTTTCACTTGTTCCCTGCCAGATTGTTGTTACTCCTCGTGTGTCTCACTCTCCAGCGTTTTCTAGTGTTTGTTTCCAGTGTTTCCTGATCTATTGCCTGTATTTTAAACCAGTCTTCTGCCTGTTGGATTTGTACTGTTGCCTGGATTGTTTATTAATTAATAAACAAACTCACCTTCTACTCCGAGTTGAGTCGAGCATTTGAGTCCGACATTGTACCCGTGACAGTACAATCTGGCCAAGATGGACGCAGCCGACTCCGGTGTGTATCTAGTAGAGCCTATATCTGATGAACTACGTGACTTACTTTTTGACTTGGTTGAGCTGGAGTCCTTGTGGAAGGAGGATAACAGTAAGTACCAGAAGGAGTTATTTTTGTTGGAAGCTCATGAGAAGGTGTCAAAGAAACCCTGGCTAAATGACTCTATTCCAGACTGGGCTAAACGTTTTATTTCCACTCCAACTCCTCCACCTACTAATGAGTTGTGTTTTTGTAAGCCTGTTAGCTCCACCAATGCTCATCTTCAGATCCCCGGGCTACCTCAGTGTCAGCTAGCACCCACCAGCCTGCCTGTTGCTCGGCCTGCTAGAATATTGGCTACCGGTGCTTTTTTTCATCAACCAGCCTGCCCCTGTTCCTACATCTCCTGGTCGCGTCATTCCTCAGCCTGAAGGAGAGCCAGAAACTTTTGTGACTTTATTTCAATATTTTTCTATGTGTGCTCGAAAGACTGAGGAGGCCAAAGCAGCCAGCCTTCAAGCTAAAAGACAAAGGCCCAATACGCTTTCTAGCAGTTCCCCTGAACTCCCCAACAACAGTCTTTTGAGGGGACTCGCCTGGCTATATTCCCTGGAACTCGTGGAGGCCACAGACGGAGTAAGGGTCAACATGGCTCCCAACGCCATGCCCAGCATCAACCTCTCTTCAGCCCCGAGTCCTCACTTCTCTGCGATCCTGATGGTGCTGTCCAGTGGCCACGAGCCCGTGCTGTGCAGCGGCTTCAAGCCTCAGCGGACCAGCCTTCCAGAATCCCAGCTGAGCTTCAGCTGATGAACAGTCCGCCAGAGCCCTCGGTGTTGTGCAGCGAGCCAGAGCCCTCGGTGTTGTGCAGCGAGCCAGAGCCCTCGGTGTTGTGCAGCGAGCCAGAGCCCTCGGTGTTGTGCAGCGAGCCAGAGCCCTCGGTGTTGTGCAGCGAGCCAGAGCCCTCGGTGCTGTCCAGTGGACCAGAGCCCTCGGTGCTGTCCAGTGGACCAGAGCCTGTGCTGTCCAGTGGACCAGAGCCTGTGCTGTCCAGTGCTCCAGAGTTGACGTGCAGCCTCCCAGAACCTCCACTGACATCAGCCATCCAGAGTCTACGCTCACCGTCCTCCCAGAGTCTACGCTCACCGTCCTCCCAGAGTCTACGCTCACCGTCCTCCCAGAGTCTACGCTCACCGTCCTCCCAGAGTCTACGCTCACCGTCCTCCCAGAGTCTACGCTCACCGTCCTCCCAGAGTCTACGCCAACCGCTCCCCCAGTGTGTTCGCTTACGGGCAACCCAGACCTCTAGAGTCTTTGCAGTACTGTCCGTCCTCCCGAGGGACTCACCCTTTGCCGTCCTGCTTGGTCTCCAGAGGGTTTCCGCCTTCGCTGTCATGCTCCAGGTTGGCGACGGTTGCTTCGCCAACCTGTTCGGCCACCAGAGGGGTTTTACCGTCGCCGCCGGCCGCCTGAGAATCCTTGTCGTCCTGTTCAGCCGCCAGAGGGGTTTCGCCTTCTACGTCCTGTTCGGCCGCCTGAGAATCCTCAACGTCCTGTTCAGCCGCCAGAGGAGTTTTGCCTTTGCCACCGGCCGCCTGTGAGTTCTCGACAGCCTGTTCGGTCGTCAGAGGGTTTCCACCTTCGCTGCTGTTCGCAGTCCTTCACCCCGGGCTTAGCTGACTGCAGCATTTCAGTTCCCGAGTGCCCACTGTTCCCAGTTCCCGAGTGCCCACTGTTCCCAGTTCCCGAGTGCCCATTGTGCCCACTGTTCCCACTGTCCTCAGTTTCCTGGCCCATTTGACTTTTTGTTTTCCCCTTCGTCCCTCCGGGGGTTGATTCTTGGT
This sequence comes from Sander vitreus, assembly GCF_031162955.1. Taxonomy (NCBI): domain Eukaryota; kingdom Metazoa; phylum Chordata; class Actinopteri; order Perciformes; family Percidae; genus Sander; species Sander vitreus. Next base: position 4,762,843 of record NC_135869.1, on the reverse strand, counting down.
TCGTCGCGCCTCCGTACCCCCTCTTCCCTCGCTTTTTGCTCATTTAGTTTGGGACGTCTGGGATCCGTCCCTTGAGGGAGGGGTACTGTCATGTTTTTGTCCTTGTGTCAAGTTTCTGTGTTGTAGTTGGTTTCATGTTTTCTGTTTGTTTTCCTAGACTTCCTGTTTTATTTTGTAATCCGCTGTTTGGTTACATCCCTGGTCACTTGTCTTCCTGTCTTTGTTTCCCACCTTTTATGATTACCTGTCCCCGCCCTAATGTGATTCACCTGTGTGTAGTGTCTTCCCATTCTCTGTGTATATATTCCCCCCTTGTTTCACTTGTTCTCTGCCAGATTGTTGTTACTCCTCGTGTGTCTCACTCTCCAGCGTTTTCTATTGTTTTCCAGTGTTTAATGATCTATTGCCTGTATTTTAACCACGTCTTCTGCCTGTTGGATTTGTACTGTTGCCTGGATTGTTTATTAATTAATAAACAAACTCACCTTCTACTCCGAGTTGAGTCGGGCATTTGAGTCCGACATTGTACCCGTGACACCTTCGATTCGAAGTAAATTAATCTAATTGGCAGTTTTATCTATCAGTGTTTTCCATTAATTTAAAATGTCAAATATCCATTCCAGTGTTTCCTCTATTCACTCTCAGCAGCGCACCGCAGTGAGAACCAGGCAACCGTCTGTAGTTAGTTCAGTTCTGTAATAACAGCAGGACATTCGCGTGCTATCTGGTAAAGTCCGTTGAACAGGTGAAGAGCACGTTGTCGGTAGCCTACTGGTTGCAGACATGCTCATTAGTTAACACAGTAACGTGATGCGGATCTGGTGTTTTAGCTTAGCTAGACATTAAAGATATTAAAATAGATCAGGGATGCTGTTTTGACCTCACTGTTCACAATGAATTTAGCTGAAGTGAATGTAGCGCTGGTGTGTTTTATGTGGACTCCGTTTAAAAACTAGCCTTTTAAAATGCTTTTCAGCAAATGGTCATATGGCCTTGTGTGCTCTGATTAATTTGGCATGCAGTTATCACACCAGTCATAATTTAGTTTTAATGAACTCCCTGCTGTTTTGGAAGAAGGAAATAACAAGAGTAACAGATGAACAAGCTTTAAAGTGAGTTTTCTTTTAATTCTGTGGATAGAGACTTAGTAGTAATAAACCTTTTTATTTAAGTGTTCAATTTGTACATTAGAACAGAAATGTTCAATGGATTTGCGATTAATCGCGACTTAAATATGGACAATCATGCGATTAATTGCAATTAAATATTTTAGTCAATTGATAGCCCTAGTTCTTACAAATTCTGTCTTATCCCTTCAGTATCACCATCATGCTGATGCAGCCAGAGTGTATGCACTACCAAGAGTATAGGCCAACCCCAGACATTGATCTCTAGCCCATCTTCTTGCCTCTCCCTCCCCCTACACACTGCCCCCAAAATAAATGGATTTGTGCAGGGAGGAGTTGACAACCACTCTATTTAAAACCCCACACTGTCAGAGTCAGTGTAATGTGAGCCTTCCTGGCTCTGTCTGTGTGGGACCGGCACAGTATCCCACACCCCCTGTCATTTCTCACCTACACATACATGAAGAAAGAGGTCAATGACAGGAACCTCTGAAACACCTCCTAAACCAAACTTGGCTAAAGTCAATAAATATATGTGCTCTTCTTTTGTTTTGCATAATGCTGTGATGCCACTGATAGTATTCTCACTCCATTACTACTGTGCTGTACACATGTTTAAGAAAACACAAAATGCCAACTAAAGCCCAAGTTTTGGTAAAGCTATCACTGGTGTAATTATAAAAAGCAGTCCTGGTAATGATCCACCCTCTTTGTACATATTGTAGCCAAGTGAATTACATAATTAGTACTTGAACTTAGATTTTATTTCTAGCCAGGACACGTTGACTGAGAGAAACTAAAGACTTGTGAGTTGTTCGTGATTTGTCCTAGATTCTCATGTAGTCCCTATGGTCCCTATAGTCAAATAAAAAGATTTTTGCACACCCAGCAAACCACAGCCTGGCAGATTTAACATAGAGGAGACTTAGCCTTTTATCAACCTATTAGAACTCAACACCAATATTAGTCACTATTTAAAGCTTTAGACAGCACGTAATCTTTGGTGCAACATAATAGGTTTGAGAATTAGTTTGTGATAACGTTTCTAATGTTGATAGACTAGTGGCAGTGAGAAACAGCTGAGTTTGAAAGAGCAGAGGACAGACTGAGAGAGGAGATCAGATCGAGATGAAGACTGCAAAGTGGCTGAAAGTGGAGATGAGCTCAGACATGCCAAAGACATTTCTTCTCTCTTACTTTGGACCACTGACTCTGCCTGCATTGACCCACTTGACCCATTTAGTTAACTTCCCCTACTGTTTCATTCTTCCTTCCCACACAGTCTTTTGGACAACGTGTAAGAATAAAATCTGACACGTTGTCTGTCTGCTTTAGCTTGGGGCAGATCTTGACACCTGAGTAAAGACCCTAATAAATGACCCCATTTAACTCTAACATGTCAGGGTAAAAAGAAAATAATAGGTGTTATTTATGGTTTCAGACGGGGTGTTGTAAGGTGAAGAGATGACAGCAAGTGCACTGCATTAGCCCATTCATCAACCAGATCTGACATTCCCCAGCAGGACTTATTTGCCTCCCTGAATCTGATCCAGTGCTACATCCAACCCAAACTCTTCCCATGTAAGGACTGTCTAAAGTAGGAATTCACTTTCCACGATACAGTTACCTAAGGGGGACTGGTGTGTGTGTATGTGTGTGTGTGTGTATGTACGGTTGTGTGTGTGTGTGTGTGTGTGTGTGTGTGTGTGTGTTTGTGAGTCTGTGTGTGTGTGTGTACACAGTTTGTGTGTGTACGGTTTGTGTGTGTGTTTGTGAGTCTGTGTGTGTGAGTGTGTGTGTTTTTGTGTGTGTGTGACTGTGTGTGTTTGTGAGTCTGTGTGTGTGTGTGTGCGTGTGTGTGTGTGTGTGTGTGTGTGTGTGTGTGTGTGTGTGTGTGTGTGTGTGTCTGTGTGTGTGTTTTTGTGTTTGTGTGCTTGTTTTACTATATTCGTGGGGTCCAAAAACCAGGGAATACAGTATACTTGTGGGGTCTGCACAGCCTTGTGGGGCCAAAATGCTGGACCCCACAAGGTTAAAGGGCTGTTTGAGGGTTAAGACTTGGTTGTAGGATTAGGGTTAGAATTAGGTTATGGTTAGGGTAAGGGTTAAGGTTAGGCATTTAGTTGTGATGGTTAAGGTTAGGGTAAGGGGCTAGGGGATGCATTATGTCAATGATGGGTCCCCACAAAGATAGTGAAACAAACGTGTGTGTGTGTGTGTGTGTGTGTGTGTGTGTGTGTGTGTGTGTGTGTGTGTGTGTGTGTGTGTGTTTGTGTGTGTGTGTGTGTGTACGGATTGTGTGTGTGTGTACGGATTGTGTGTGTGTGTGTGTGTGTGTGTGTGTTGTGTGTGTGTGCTGCACTGCACTGGACTTTCCAGGGCATTTCTTATTTCTGCTTCTGTCTTGGCCCAACATATAGAGAAGAAAAAAATATTCACATGTAGCATCTACACAATTACTACAGTATGTAAAGTAAGTAAGACTTCTTGATTTTTTATGTTATCAGCTTTATGTAGCCTACAGCTTCATATTTTTACATGATAATGCAGTGCAGCCATCCAAACCTAAGACTGAATTGGTTTGTAAAGCACAGTACTTATATGTTGACTAGCCTAGCATTGTCACAGCACTGTGTCAGTGATGGAGTATAGTCTGGCTACACCACCTATCTGGATAGAGGAAGAATACTCCTCCTTGTTTGTATTTCTTTAAGGTTCAAAGTTCCTTATTTGTCATGTGCACAACAATATCAGAAATAGTCTTAGCAATGAAAATCTTAGGCTTCAGGCACATGATTTAGGACCCAGATTTTTCTTTATGATGACATTGTTGTTTGAATATGATGAGTGAAAGTGTGTCTATGTTTTTACTTGTTATTGTCTTTGTATTTATTTGAAACCACGCTGCTGCCCCTTGCCAGGACACTCTTATAAAAGAGATTTGTAATCTCTTTTAGGAGTTTTTTATCGTGGTTGAATAAAGGTTTGTTTGAATGAATGAATGAACATCCAACAGTGCTCATTAAATAACACAAAATAATCTGAAGCTAAGACAAAAGAAAAAAAGAAAAGAAAATAGTAAAAATTAAGATGTAGGGCCAAAATATAAAAAAGAAAATATGAATGAAGTAGTATAATTATATAATTATATAATACATAAATGATTGCAAGGAATGAGACTGAATGTAACAAGGAATTTAGCAATGAGTATACGCCTAATTTTATATATATATATATATATATATATATATATATATATATATATATATATATATATATTCATACAGAGATGTTCAAAGTTCATAAGTAAAGATAAAGTCCAGTACTTGGCTGGCTGGTGTCATCGTGTGGAGGAATGTACACCTCTGTTCTTTCAGGTATCTTCCCACAGGCCCTGCAAACTGCAGTCATCAAGCAACTCTTAAAAAAGATCAATCTAGACACATCACTAATGAACAGTTATAGGCCCATATCCAACCTTCCATTTTTAAGTAAAATCGTTGAAAAAGAGGTTGTTTTTTTGTAGGTAACGGCTAAACCTTTTCTTGTCACTAAACAACAGTTTTGATGCCTTTCAGTCAGGTTTTCAACCACACCACAGCACTGAGACAGATCTTGTTAAAGTCTTCAACGACATTCACTTAAATACAGACAGTGGCAACATTTCAGTCTAAGTATTACTTGATCTCAGTGCTAAATTTGCCACGGTCACCACAACATATTACTAGACCGATTAAAAAAACTGGGCTGGACTTTCTGGCACAGTACTTTACTGATTTGAATCCTTAAAGAACAGGGACTACTTTGTGTCTACAGGTAATTACACATCTGAGCGGACAAATATGACGTGCGGAAATCCCCAAGGCTCCATTCTAGGGCCTTTTCTGTTTAACATCTACATTGTGACGAAGGCTCCGTCACTTATGACCGGCACCTGGTAAAGACACTCGGTAACAGTTCACAAATAATTAATCTGCAGTCACAAATTTATGCGTATCCACTCTGGTAAAACTGGTTATCTGGTTATCTGAACTCTCTCTCCTCCACAGTCCTTGATCCAACCCACATATCAATTTAGGTTCACAATCAATTTTGGCCCGTCAGGTTGTGCACTAAACCAAAAAGACGGAAACTGTTTTTCAAACTTCAATTACACAACACTCGAAGCAGAATTTGGCGGATTTTGAGACTCAGAAATTCCCACACAACCAGCGAATTTTCATATTCAGACTGTGAAACAGGTTGTTGTGAGTCGGCTGTGTGGTAGCCTAAAATGCAATCATTGTTTTTCTCGATTTGCTAAATTCTCTGACGGCTTAAGAACTTTTTTGATGATTTTTTCAGGACTTTATGTGGACCCAAATGTATGCGAGAAGGCTTTATGAGGCATGCAATAATACAGTCAAAGATATTTTACTTTTTCGATTAATGAAAGCAGGCATGTCAATAAACTATACATGTCTGGCCCTCGATGTGATTCTCATTTCCCAATGTGGCCCCTAGTGAAATTGAGTTTGACACCCCTGGTCTAGCGGGAGGGGCGTAAGATATATTGTACATAAGCCTCTGGACACCAAAGCATGGGGTGAGCAGAGATGCTAGCAATACTAAGGGCTCTGTGGTGGGTGGAAGAGAGTTGGATGGAAAAAGTGATTATCTGTTTCCATACACTGTCTGCCTTGATGGCATTCGTAGGAGGGAGAAGGTAGTGAGGCTAGGTTAGATATAGTTGGGGAGATTTTAATGATGGTTTTTAGATTGGAGAGGTGGGGGTGTAGTGTGGGTTTCTTGTGGGTTCCAGCACATGTTGGGGTTGAAGGGAATGAGGTTGCAGATAAAGCTGCTAGGGCGAGTCTAGGAAGAGATAGGGTGGAGGTGCCTTTTGGTAAACTGGAGTTTGAACAATGAAAGACTGAACCAGCCGTGGTGGCAGGAGTGGAGTAAAGACACCAGAGGGAGGAAGTTGTATGTCATCCATAAACCGTCAATTAATTTGGGATGGATCAGATTAAGTTGGCCAGGTTAAGGCTGGGACATTGTGGGCTGGCAAGTGGGCTGTTTCTGGTGGGGAAACACAGAGACAGCAAGTGTCTATGCTGTGTAGTACCAGAGTCGGTCAAGCACGTCATCATCCACTGTCCGAGATACGCTGAGGAAAGGAGACTATTTTTCATGGCTCTAAGCGAGTTGGGAATTGACATTTTTTCCTTAAAAACTTTGAGGGATAATGGTCCTAATCAAAAAGTAAGAGCATTGGAATTAATTCATATCCTTAAAAACACAGACCTATACCGTATAGCTCAGTTGGTAGAGCGGGCGCCCATATATAGAGGTTTACTCCTCGACGCAGTGGGCCCGGGTTAGACGCCGACCTGCAGCCCTTTGCTGCATGTCATTCCCCCCCTCTCTCTCCACTTTCATGTCTTCAGCTTTCCTGTCAAAATAAAGGCCGAAAATGCCCAGAAAAATAATCTTAAAAAACAAAAACAAACACAGACCTGAATATATTGGAAAATATAGGTCCAAGAGGTGCGGGTTTTAATGTAAACCAGATTGTCTTCATCACCAGTAGGAGGCAGCAATGCGCTATTAGTGCCTAGTCTGCCAGAAAGGAATAGAAAAAGAAGCATGGGGTTGTTCAGACTGAGGGCTACGATCCAGACAGGTGATGAGAAACTTTGAGCTAGTTAAAATTGTGTGTAAGAAGACAGTTTGGTTTGCTTTCTGTTTTTTTGCTGTGGACATCAAGCTTATGTTAAACCACTATTCTTGTAAATAAAAGCTCCTGTTACGTTTTGTAACTCAAGCCATCTTGTTATCTCATTTCAGTCAGATTACCAAATGCTTCCACTAGCTCAAATTATGGAAACAACTAAATAAGTTACCATAGTTATGCGGACGACACACAAATTTACATAATCATAACACCAGGGGGACTATGGTCCAATACAAACACTGAATTAATGCATTGGACAAATCAACGATTGGATGTGCTAGAACTTACTTCAATTAAACAAAGACAAAACTGAGGTGGTTGTTGGAGCCAAAGAGGAACGATTAAAAGTCAGCTCAGCTTCAATCGGCAATGTTAAAAACAACAGACAAAGCCAGAAATCTTGGACTCAGACTTGGATTTCAGCAGCCACATTAAGACTATTACAAAGTCAGTCTACTATCACCTTAAGAATATAGCAAAGGTTAAAGGACTTATGTCTCACCAGGATTTGGAAATACCTGTCCATGCTTTTATCTTCAGTAGACTTGACTACTGTAACGGTGTCTTTACAGGTCTCCCTAAAAAATCTATCAGAACGCTGCTGCTCCAGTCCTCACTAAGACCAAGAAAGTGGATCACATCACTCCAGTTCTGAAGTCTTTACACTGGCTTCCTGTCTCTCAAATAATTGATTTCAAAATACTACTGTCTTTTGAATTGTTTTAACTGCTCTTTTATGTTTTATGTAAAGCACTTTGAATTGCCTTGTTGCTGAAATGTGCTATACAAATAAAGCTGCATTGCCTTGCCTGTGAGAACAGATAATAAAGACGGCATCCGATCATAAGGTGCTCCAGATAAGGAGAACGGTCTGTAGAAATTATCTCCACATCTGAGCACCACTTGTTGTTGATCATGAAGCAGACGCCTCCCCCTCTGCTCTTCCCCCCAATGATATGGGCCCGTCCTGGCGGTGGGTGGAAAGCCCCTCTGGCACGATGGCGGAGTCTGGGATCGAGGGGTTGTCCCAAGTCTCTGTGAAAACCAAAATGTTGCAGTTCTTTATGTCCGTTGAAAAGGCATCCTGTTCCTGAGATGGAACTGGACATTTGCTGCTTTCTTTAAACCAATCACAAATGGGCGCTAAGTCCCGTGTCAGGCTTGTTAGTGTTAAACCCAAGTGGTAAAGTGCCTGCTGGAGCTAAAAGCGCTATGAGAGAGCCTATGCCGGAGTGGGTTAAGAGCAGTGTCACTAACATAAGGTGTCCGACAAAGGCAAACAGGCTGAACATTTAAAAAACACATTTAGCGGGTTGGACACACACACAAAAAAGGCGTGCCAGTCAGAGTTACGTCTGACAAATAAGTATAAAATAAAAGAAAAGAAAAAAATAGCTCTGTCAAACCATACAAAACAATTAAGAAAATAGTAAGCAGCCAAAATTCATAATCAGAAAAGTAAGTTACACTTACAAGGAATTTGCCTTGTTGGTGTATAAGTAAACCTATTGAACATTAATATAAAATAAACAAACCATAAATACAGAAACAAATACCTACAATATACCTGACAAAGAGGGTGTATGGATTCATGCAGGATGTGCAAAAATGTTGAGGGATGTGCAAAAGATAGATAGATAGACAGAGATAGATAGATAGATAGAAAGAAAGATAGATAGATAGATAGATAGATAGATAGATAGATAGATAGAAAGAAAGATAGATAGATAGATAGATAGATAGAAAGATAGATAGATAGATAGATAGATAGATAGATAGATAGATAGATAGACTTTATTAATCCCAATGTGGGAAATTATACAGACATATAATTAGTGATGTATAGTGATATATAATTAATACATAGTATTATGTAACAAAATAAAATATGTATAATATTAAATATGAAGTAACTAGTGTGCAAGTAGCATAATAGTGCAATATTGTAATGTGTGAGCTAATGAGAGAGTTATCTCACACTCAGCTGTGAACTGTTGTACAGTTTTATGGATTGTGGCAGGAATGATTTCTTGTAGCAGTCAGTGTGACATCGAAGCTGTCGGAGCCTCTTAGAGAAGGTGCTCCTCTGTTGGACCAGTGGGGAGGGGGAATCCATGATAGAAAACAGTTTGTTCAGTGACCTCCTCTCCACCACAGCTTCAAATGTCTCCTGTTTGTAGCCAATAACGGAGCCAGCTTTCCTGATCAGTTTGTTCAGTCTGTTTGTGCCGCTGGCGCCGATGCTGCTGCACCAGCAGACGGCGGAGGAGAAAGGAGCGCTGGCCACAACACAACATCTCCAACATTCTGGGTCTCCTCTCAGGCAGCGCGGCAATGGTTATGTTTAGGGTTAAGGTTAGGGTTAGCTGCCTGGAAGGCGCCGTTGGAGGCGAAAAACACCATCGAGCAACATTCTGCTGCGTCAACATGTGCTGAATCTCAGCTTCCTCAGGAAATAGAGTCTGCTCATCCCCTTCTTGTAAACAGCAGTGCTGTTGATTTTCCAGTTCAGCCTGTTGTCGACGTTGACACCCAGGTATCTGGTACTTCTCAACCATGTCCACATCTCCACCCAGAATGCAAAGGGGCTGCAGAGCCGTTCCCTTCCTCCGGAAGTCAGTCACCATCGCTCTGGTCTTATCCACGTTCAGCAGCAGGTGATTCTTACCAGTCCACTCCACAAAGTTGTCCATCAGTGCTCTGTACTCTCCCTCCTGTCCATCCCTTATACACCCAACAACTGTTCAGGATATATAGAATGTATAGATGACAGGATGGAATATAAGAGTCAGTGTCAGTGTGGTTCTGGGTCCTTGTTTGTGTCCGGGGTGAGAGGGATTGGCTACAATCTTTCCTGCTCGCCTCAGCGTCCAGGAGGCGTACAGGTCCTGGAGAGACGTCAGATCGCAGCCAATCACCTTCTCAGCAGAGCAGATGATAGCTGCGAGTCTGCGACCTTCCTAAAGTCCACAACCATCTCCACTGTCTTCAGAGCATTTAGCTGTAGGGCTGACAGATGGTGATTTTGTGAAGGCTGAGGAGTTCATACAACTCATGCATGTAATGTTCACATCCACCCTGTGCGTCTCCAGCAAACAAACTCCCACCTGTGGCCAAATCCTCCCAAACCTCTGGAAACGTGAAAACTATTTCATTGTGCAAGAGCAAGCATTAAAGGAAAAGGTTTGGGGGGGAATCTCTCTGGAAGTTACCAGAAAGACACCATCCAGGCCTTCCTATATGAGGCGACAGCGATGGACCCAAGATTCAAAGGGAAAGATGGAGAATGATGCCACCTGCTGGGGCCGGTTAAGAAAGGCAGCAGTAGCTGCCAATGCAACACAAGCACCGGAGGCTGTCAGGGGAGGGACAAATTAATTATTTAAAAATCATACAATGTGATTTTCTGGATTTTTGTTTTAGATTCCGTCACTCACAGTTGAAGAGTACCTACGATAAACATTACAGACTTCTACATGCTTTGTAAGTGGGAAAACCTGCAAAATCGGCAGTGTATCAAATACTTTTTAGTTCTCCCCACTGTATGTAAATAAGCTTAATTGGAATATATTATATTGTTACCAGCGTTTCTTAGGAATGAAAAAGAAAATTCCACTAAAGTTTGAGGGGAAATTACTTTATTCTTTGATTTTGAGTTGCTGGAAGAAAAGTGAAATGAATAATTCATGACAATGATGCTGTAAAAACACATTGCGTAATAATCTCTGACCATGACTGAGTTCAGGACATCACCGACTACTATACACACAAAGTGAATATCAAGCATTTCCACCATATCAATTTTGAGATGTACCAAATGTCCCAAATTGTACGTTGTATTAACTTCCATTGTTACAGTTGAAAGTGATGTAAAAACACATGGCTCTATAATTTCTGACACCGAATGATATATTTGATCTCGGGACACCTCTAACTACACACAGAGTAGAAATAAAGCATTTGTACTGTATCATTTTGGAGATTGGCCTGTCAGCAGCATGTGGCTCAGAGACTGAAACAATGTTTGTACATTTCTCTTCATACGTGCTTTGCTATAACCTGATTGTTTACTTACTTTCATTTTATCCTGAAGAATTATATATACTACAAATCAGGTTGCTTTTGATGCTAACTGTGTACCTTATTGATCTGAGGTTTGCCAAAGTGAGGTGGTTTAAACCACACGCTGCTGACAGGCCACCTGCAGTTTCAGACTTCATTTCAAGGTACAAATGTAGGAATTTGACTTTGGAAAATCTCCAAAATGATCCCGTACAAATGCTTTATTTTTTTCAGTCTGTATGTAGTTAGAGATGTCCTGAGATCAAATATATCATTTGCAAACAGCATATTCCATTTTTTTTATTTTCTTAAAACATTTAGCTTTAGATTTATTAAAAGTATTATTGTGTGAATTTAAAATATAATACACAAAGCCATGAATGTATAATGTATTATCCAGGGAAATAAGTGATATTGCAGGGGGGGTTGAACCCTTAATGTCTGAGCCAATAGAATAGCCTCTAGACTCTAGGTCTAATGTGATATTTGTTCTTATTCTAAGACTCATTGTAGTGTTTAAAGATGGGTTTGCATAAGAAACATTTCAACTGCCAAATACATGTACCTTATGAAAACAAATAAAGCTTTCTTCATATATATATATACACACACTTTTTTTTTTTTTTTAAACCATGAGTGTATGATTCACACAGACTGGTGCCAACCATAGAGTTGAAAGGGGGTAATACTTATGTAGTCAATTCATTGTTTTTGAGATGCTTTTATTAAAAAAAAAAAAAAAAAAATCTGTTACAACGCAATTGGATCCACAGGAGTCGGACTACAAAGATGGAGACGGTTGGTCTAATCCAGAGATTTGCCGCCTATTTCAGATGGAATTCTTCTCCCCTTCAGATATCCGTTCTGCAAGGGCACCGTCGCTGCATCCTAGTGCCACTCAAGAAAAAAAAAAACCTTGAGGTGGATTTTTGTTTTGACACAGGTGCTGCGACACCTCCAGGCTTACTTGCTGGACTCTGAAATGTGTGTTGACTGTACGCATATCACAGTCATCTTAGATATTATGGAGGGTAAACAACTCAACGGAAGCAATGAAAACAAACTAGAATCCTTAAGATGCAGTTACCACACAGCCTAACACTTTGTAGCCAATGCAAGAGTTACATTTACAGTTTATTAGAATTTTGTTTTTGTTTTAAAGCAGCAAGCAAAAAAAATAAAAAAAATATACATAAGAGGAAAATCTACGTGTGGAGAGTCAGTTGTCTTTGCACAGTGCCAACATGGTTCCTACGGTTCAGACTGACTCAAGCAGCTTCAGACAGACACCTAACAGGGCTGCGGAGCCAGCTGGAAGCAGGCCGCGCCAGCTTCTTTCCTCAGGTGCAGCAGGAATTGGCTTTCACCTGATCAAAGCCAACTAAAAAAAAGGGAGAATAGCAGCTGGTGAATTACAAACGCTGCACACACAGCGGTCACTTTCCTCACAGACCTAACTGTTGCAGGTAGGAATAACTTTAGTGTGTGCTCCCTGCATGTGTGCAGCATCTCAAATCTTGTCCCGAAGCTATACTACATACTGATTCTAAACAGGTTTTCACTATGCAGGGAAAAGTGACAAAATAAGGTTTACTCAAACCACAGTACCCACACTAAATGCAGTTCATTTTCAAGTGAGCAGTTGATGGACACCATTCTCCCACAAAGGAACTGCAAGAGCTGCTTACAGCTGATAAACACCAATATAAATTGAGGGTGGTGGTGAGAGCTTTTTAAGAAAGAGAAAAAAGTTTTACTTATGAGAAATTTTAATATCTTTGAAGTTCAATTGGTAGCTTTACAAAAAAATTGCAGTTTGAATTATACAACATACACATATTCCTATTTAAGTAATAAAAATATCTGGACATTTTGTATACTACACGCTAAAACTATGACGAATAGTATATAGTGTGGACTGCGTAGAATTAGTATGTAGTCTGGGACATAACTTTAAAGAGCATGCTGTGCCTCAGAGTAACGATACCCTTCCTGGTGTGTACTTTATCTTCTCGTTGCAATCTGGAGCCCCATACCCTTGTTTTTACTTTTTTTTTTTTTAAAAAGGTTGCCGTTTTTGGTTTGAATCAGGCCTAAGGTGTCGGTGGACAGCTTTAACAGTTACATATGGTTTCTACTGACACAAGTGGAAGAGGCAGGGCTTCTTGAGTATACAGAAATCCAAAACCCACAGAGTTTTAACAGAATGAGAAATGAGGGGAGATCAGTAGCTGGGTCATGTAGTGACCATACAGAGGGCCAAAGTGACTCAACAGTGAGACATGTCAGCGGGGCTATTGTGTCGGTGTCTATATGGACCTCCCACATGCCAGGGGCGTTAACCCCAGAGCAAAACCCCAAAACGGATGTAGGACACAAACAACCAGGAACACGTCAAACGTGCATTTTTTTGTTGAGCGACTACAGCACAATGAATCACCACGCCAATGCACTTTAACCCCCAAGGACGTGAAGACATTTTAAATACTGTTAACGTTTGAACACACGAAAATGACCCCAAAAAAAACCAAACAAAAATACAATTATTAAAATGTTGCTGCATGGGGAGCATCAAACTATTGTACAGACTCCGAGTCAAACAGCAAAATATGTCCTCTTAAAGACAAAACTAACACAGGGAGGGACTGACGCTTCTAACGCATCCTGTACTCGGACGTCTTCGACACCTCACACAGCTGACCCTTGAAGTCGATGTCTACGGTGAAGTCCAGGTCCCTCTGCAAACCAACAGCGAGCAGTCAGACAAGACGCACACAGCAAAACAGATGACGCGACAGACAGTTGAAAGGGCAGCAAGTGGGGAAAAGAACTTGTGAAGTTGACTTGAGAGGGGAACGCTTACATTGTTCTTGACGTTTGGCTTCATGTTGATTGTGCCAAAGATCTCCTCACCAGTCTTGACCGTCAGGTAATCATCCAGGTAGAAGACCGTCTGCTTCCAGTGGGTGTAGGGGGACTCTGGGCCTGAGGGGGACAACGTGTGCGTTAGGGGCGTGAGAAGAATTGTTTACATTTTGTTTGTGCAAAAATATTCACGTCAGACAGCGGTTCACGTTTGTTGTTTAAACCCCTTACCGCTAGATGGCTATGTAGCTAACAATGTAGCTACGGCTGAACTCCGGCCTACATTAGCATATAAACATTAGCTCACTAAAAACCTGTCGGTACTGAATTGTTTACCTAAAGTAAACTACTTTGACTTTAATGCACATCTTTATGCATAACTTTTCCCTTTATTATGTAATGACAGTGGACAGACATGAAAGGCGGATGACACGCAGCAAAGGGCAGCAGGTCGGATTCGAACCCGTGCTGCTGCAGGACTCCGCCAACAAAATAAACAGATTAAATCGACTATGAAAATAATCGTTAGCTGCAGCCCTAATTTGTTTCTTAACTTCAATACATGCAACATCTTTCCAAAAGTCATGTTAAATAATCCTGATTTCAATATTGGCCAAATATCGCCGTCATTTCCATAATCGAGCAGCCCTAGGTGTAGCCAGACTTCTCTCCGTCTGCAGTGAACTCAACACCCACACAGGTGGTTTCAGTTCATCTGGCTGATTGGACCTCTTCCCAGGACTGTGTGGGTGAGTAAAGACTGATTGACATCTTCCTTCGAGGACAGGACAAACTACACGTGTATCACTCTTATTGGCAGAAGAGATTTGTGACCCAATAAATTCCCATGTGAGCGCCAGCCCACCTTCAACCTGAGCAGACAGCCAATCAGCCGAAGTAACTGAATAACCTGCGTGGCTGTTCACAGACATTTGGGTTACAGAACAGACCCGACTTCAGTTTAACAATCTCGTCATACAGTTTGAAATAGAGCCCGATCGATATATCAGCGGGCCGATATAAGGCCGTTTCATCGGTATTTATAATGGCCGATAAATGATAAAAAAAAAATAAAATAAAAAACGGACCAACCACCCTTCATCCATGTTCTGAGTGTTGGCGTGGCATAGTCTGTCCACCAGAGGGAGCTCTACAACACCGCTGTTGGCAACATTTGTTATTGTTTTTGTTCAAAGGACTTTAAGTTTCATATCTTAAGTTTGTATCTCTATACATTTTATCAGAACTATAATATTTTGATGTTCCTCTGTTGTGACAATAAAACAAGTTTATTTTTTAAACTGCATTATTTTAGTGAGGACTCATTAAGAACTACAAATAACTAAGGTTAGGTAAATCGGTTTGTTTTGTTACGCGTTTCTGGATATTTGTTTAATATACATCTGCCGACATCGGATTTTTAAAAATCACCAAATATTTGTATCGCTATCGGCCTTAAAAAGCCTTCATCGGTCGGGCTCTAGTTTGAAACAAATTGTCCATCGAGCGCGACTAACCCAGCTCACCGGGCTAAGTCGACTAGCATGCTACAGCTGTGCGCTGCCAAAACTTTAGCTCCAGAATTTCTGATCCATGCGTGCGAGTTGTCAGACTTTTTTTTTTTTTTCTTTCTTCCCCACGTTTGGGTCACAGGGCGTACCGAACCAATGTCGCATACCGAACCCAACGTCCTGTACCGAAATGGTTGAGACAAATACACGTACCGTTATAGCCCTATAGCCAACTATCGGTTTTGGACAGGCATACAACACTGACCAATCAGACAGATCATCTGACGGTGCATTGTGTGTTAGAACACAGACTTACTGGTGGAGAAGCCGGTCCTCTTGTGACAGCGGGTGAACTCTATGTTGAAGTAGGTGACCAAAGCGTGGATGTAGTCGTTCCTCTTCACCTGCAGGCAGAACGGTGAGGTGAAGGACAGGTCCTCCAACTTCACGGTGTAGATGTCCACCTCCTGAAAGAACAGACCCACAAGCCGGCTTCAGACTCGTACAGAGAAACGCAACACAGCTGCACTTAAGCACACACATCTGTCCCAGTGGGATTTGAGAAGAATAAACAACCAGATATTCATCCACTCACCTTGATGAGACAGGCGCTACTGACCAGCTGCTTTGGGTCCACCACGTCAACCAGGGGCTCCTTGATTGCCACCTCCTTGATGCATGACATATCAAAACCATACACGTTCTCCCACCCTGACACACAAACACACAGGCCAGTCAGTTCACTGAAGACATGTGGATTACAGCCAGTGGTGTCCGGTCCTGTGCACCACAGCGGCGTTCAAATGGTTGAACTAATAAGTCAAATGACTCTTGATTGGAATGGAAACCTAAATGCGTTAGGAACGCAGAGCCGAGGCTCTTTCACAGCGTAGAGCTGGACACTGCTGCAAGTCTCCTTAATCCCCAGTATCAGATGACCCACCCACGAAAAAAAACAAAAAAAAACTCCATGGTCCAATTCTAGCCAACGAATGAAAGACTACTCACAGTGGATTTTGTAGTCCTTGTACTGCCTGTCTTCAATGGCAGTGACATAAAGGGTTGCCCTGTCTGGGAAAATGAGTCCATCTGGCTTCTGTCAGGGGGGAAAATTAAAAAACACTCAGACTCACAGGTGTGCGACAGACCATCCAAAAAGACCAAACGGCCCTCCGACACAGCCAAAATTCAGTTGCAGCATTATATGTGATGGACTATCGTATTGACATATGTACTGACTTATTAAAATGAATTGGTCATGCCCAATCTCTAATAATAAAAAAAGGCAGGAATGTCTGATGGAAACTTAGGTGCAAAAGTGGTGGCAGCAGGGTGAACCCAGAGGGCTGTAATTTTTACGGAATACCCATTTAATGGAATGCTGGGAAATGATCTGTACATGTGATTGAAGAGTGTGCTGCTAAATGCAGCGCATAGTAAATCGGCACACCTTAGCTCAACTAATCTTATAAATGTTCCAACCTTTTGGAACCCTAGTATCAGCCTATAACCCGAGTTTAGGAATTAGATTAAGTACTAGGTATTCAAATCTGGTTAAAGTGCATTTCTCTGAGACGCATTCAATCACAGGGCTCAAATTTTACTAATGCCGAACTAAAACCTTGTCCACCGTACACAGCCGAGTTATTCCAGTTTAGGGTTACAGTAACAAAGCTGAAATAATTCAAATTAAAAGCCTAAAAAAAAAAGATATCAAATTGTATAATTTAATACTCCAGGCGACTCCTGTGTTTGGGTTGAGAAACGCTTGATAGACATACCAGCCACTTGTCCCTGGCGTAAATGACTGTATTGAGCATGGACTCATAGAAGAGGCAGTAGCCCATCCACTCGGATATGATGATGTCTACTCCATCGACGGGCAGGTCCACCTCCTCCACCTTCCCCTTGATGATGGTCACAACTGGAGACACAAGACGTCACGAGCTACATCAGTATTTTTACTCCAGTATCCCCCCCCATGTGACCCAGAAATACATTTTCAAAACCACACACACACATTCTCTGAACTCACCATCGTCCATCTTGTTGGCCTTGACAATTTTCACAGCGTAGTCTGAGATGCTGCTGCACTCTATCTATTAAGACAAAGACCCACATTTGAATTCATACTTTTCCCCCCCATTCTTATGCCACTATATAGAAGCAATTCCCATTGGTCAAACCCTACTAACTAGTAGTCCAGCCAATCTAGAAAAGCAGAAATAGATTGGGTCTGATATAGCGCAACACATACCCCTATAACCTTCTTGGCTCCAGCTTTGGCAGCAAACATGCAGAGGATGCCTGTCCCGCTGCCCACATCCAGCACCACCTTGTCCTTAAACAGATGCTTGTTGTGGAACATGGAATTGCGATAGGTCAGAGTGCGAACCTCATCTTTCAGCATCTCCTACAGGTGCAGCAAAGGCCCAATAATAGCACGTGGGTTAGGATATGGTGACACAAAAGGCATACACTTTAAACGGTTTAACAGTGCAGTTTGTTTAGTTTATTAAAAAAAGTAATTACCTCGTGGATGCCAAAGTGGGCGTATGAGTCAAAGTAGTAGTCCTTTGAGGTCATATCCTCAGCTGCTGGCTTGGCTGAGCTCTCCCCCTGAGAAACCTCAAAGAGACACACAGTTACAACCTGAAGCAAGCTTGGCTCGAGTACTGGCTTTAAGGTCTGATTTAAATGACCGTGCCAGATGTGGGGTACATATTTGTATTCTCAACTCATGAATTGATTTAGCTTACATAGAGGGTACAGCAGATCACGAAACCAAGCAGATAAAAACAGCAGCATTAAAGTAAAAGGCAAAGCTAAATCTAACTCCATGAAAGGATTTGTGATTAGCAGCGTTATCATATCTTAAGTTCTCTCACTAATGACGCTCCCTTTAACAAATGCCACCTACCGTCGCCATGAATAAAGAAGCAGCTTTAGGCGACAAGAAGCTGCATCAGTAAAAACAACTTCAAATAATTACAGACCAAGAGTTTGGAATAAATTGAAAAGGGCTCAACAGTCAACGACAACATTTGTATCTTATAAACCACACAACGTAAAATCGTGAACATTCGAAATCAAGCCATCCTGCGCGCACACGTGTAGGTAACGTTATACCGGTCTTTTCAATACTACGCGCATTCAGGTAAGATAAATGAACACTAACGTTATCCCATAAGAATAGTTTAATGTAGCTGTAGCGCAAACCCTTAACTGCTAATGTGCTGGGACTAAGTTGCCCGCGTTTGTAAAGTCAGTGAATGAGGCCCGCCTCCCCCGCAGCACAAAAGATGCGACCACATGGTTGATAGTAAGGTTACTCTGATGCGATCTTGGCCTTCGTTAAGACTGCCACAGGCAAACCTTCAGTATCAATTAACCCACTCATTAAGTCTCAAAATTACACATAATCGCCAGACGTAATTGCGAGGCTTTTTGACTCGATAGTCACAACTAACGTTAACAAGCGTCACCTAAAGTTACAAAATGTTAAAAAGGTGCTATGCTACTAATTAACGTTAGCCGACCAACAAGAAATCAAATTGGATGTTGACGCCGCTAATAAACCAAAAGGCAGTGGAAGTGTGGCATTGCTTGCAGCAAACCGACAGTAGAACGGAGTGAAACAGCGGACGAACGACGCAGCATCCATACTTGAGGTAGCTAGGTAACGTTAACTCAGCTAACTCCGAAGCTAACACGTTAGTCCCCATGCGGTCCCAAAGGCCGGCTGGCTGTGGCACAAAGTAAAAACACCGTTTCTACTGACATAGCTAACGTTAAGTCCACAACATTCCACCATTGGTCATCAATTGAAATTGCGAAAAACATACGGAAAGTGTATAAAAAAATTCTAAGCTATGCCCGATATACGAACTTAGCTAAATGAATGAGCCGCAGGGGAGCTGCATCAGACAAGTAACGTTCGGCTAACGTTAGCTAGCTTAAGTTAAAATGGATGCATCACGAGCTGGCGCAAATAGTAATGACAAAACACCAATTGTTTTACACTGTTACAATTTACAACCTCTTTCCTTGAATAAATTAAAATGTGAATTCGTGAGGGGGAAAAGGGAAATTAGGAGGGTATTGTATGTCCTATTGTAACAGCTTACCTCCATCCTCTCTGCTGGCGCCGCCATTTCGATCTTCTTTTTTCTGCGACTGCTGCTGTGTCTTCTTCAATGAGGTTTTATGTTGGAATCCACGATGTTGCTTCCTGCTCCTTCTTCTTTCTGTTTAATGGCGGGTGGCGACTAGTGTTTAAGGTGCATTACCGCCACCTAACGTTAGTAGTTGCCGGGCAGTAGGGAGATTTGAACCTTTTCTTTTACAGTCTTGTGACACTGCCATAAAGAAAAGCTAAAAAAAATTAGTGAGGATTGTGAGGTGGGAGTATTGAATCGTACGCATTCATTTAGCATTGCGGAAGGAAAATATACATCTTACCCTTGCTTGAGTTTGAAAACAAACTGGGTTAATGGAGATAATTGAGTATTTTTCTTTTGTTTTCTACCAGTCCTTATGGAAACTGGTCCAAACTCCAGCAACAACGATGGCAGAATGATTTACTGTATATGGTTAAGTTAAGCAACGGGGCTGCTATGTCAGTCTGCAGTCTACCTACTCATATAGCCTGTCAAAGACCATAGGTGATGTTGATGCATATAGCCTATTTTCATTCCAGAAAAAGCAGAACGAACACATTTACACCACAGTGGTATTGATATGTAAGCTATTCATTTGCAGATGTTGGCCATTTCAGTCTTTGTGTCTCAGAGATTTATTTGAATGATTAAATGTTGATTCTCTCCCCTCCAGAGAAATGTATTCTTCTGACAGCTGGGACCACGCTGCACCCACACAAGTGAGTAATATGTCTGTGCAGTTTTGTGATCATCACAAGACACTATAACTATTTTTATTTATTTTTTTTAAATTGTAGCCTATTCAATATTTCTCAAACAGGAGAATACTGCAATCATGTTAACTTATGGTAGGGGTTTTCCAACTTTTACTTTTTGTCACTACCCTACATTAGGATACATCAGTTACTATTGCAATCTATTTTCCATCCACAGCCAGAGTCTGGATCATCAGTCCAGCGTGGGGCTAAGAAAACCATGGAGACCATGAGTTCCAAACTTGGTGTGGATCATATGGTTGTTTTAAGAACCTTCTTTGATACCAGTGAGAACAGTGCCAGATGTCCTCCACATCCACCGCAGTAGAATGTCCTAAGGAGGTTAGCAGCTTCCTCCTCGGACCTGCACCACCCGCATGTCATCATTGCCCTCCACACTGCAGTAGCCTACCTGCTTCAGCCAGTGCTGCAGGTGACTTCCCTCATACTGCATTACCTGCCTCCTCCAGCGCTAAAGGTGACTGCCCTCCACACTGAAGTAAGTACATACAGCAGCTGCCCTTAGAAAGTATGTACTGTTGCATGCAGTATATGCATACCGTTGGGACCAGAGACTGTATATAAAGAGGTTGGGACATACTACTTCTGCTGGGTGCTGTTCCTGGTGGCCTGCTTGAATACTGCAAAATCCGACCAGATGCAGTTGTACATCCTGTTTGTTTGTTTTTACATTATAGTGCATTGCGTGTTCCAACCGTGCTTGTCGTCACACACCCAGAGGTGCATCTCACTTCCCTTCTTTGATAGCTCCTCGCTCCTCGGGCCTCTGCTGAACCGGAAGTTGTTCTGGCCCTCCTTCTTGAAGGCCGTCTCAAAGCTCTTATTCCTGCCTTGAGGAGCTATAGGAGGGATTTCTGAGGAGCTATGAGCATGGATGTATTAAGAGAACACTAGGAGCGAGGATACAGAGAGCAGCCTTCCTGGAATTCGTGCAGCTGAAAGCCAAATTCACGTGATGCTTCAGAGGAAAGGACGTCTCATCCCTCTAAAACACATTTGCTCATTTCCTCTCTCCTCCTATGACTTCCTCCCTCTCTCTCTCCCATGCTGCCTCGGTGGAACGTACTAAGACGCAAGGAAGGGAAGCAAGTGGAGGAGCCGGGGATGCAATTTAAGGGAAGGGAGAAGCACCTCAGGTTGTATTAGGCGGAGTGGCCCGGGTGGGGGAAGCAGGGAGCCCGGCTCAGTCTTCTGGGGAAGCCGCTTATGGACCATTTCACAGTTGTAAAAATGAACACTCTAAATGGCCCCATGTTGATTTCCTGTTGCAATGTATGACATCAACTGACAGGAAGTTAACAAGGGGGCAGGCTGGTTCTTAGCAATGGAATCCCATTGAAAAGGTCTATATGCAGCGTGCAGAGCGGCCGGAGAAAAGTGCACAACTGTCAGCAACAAAACTACCTCTCTGCAGGAAATTCAAAACGCCAAGTTCATTGGGTACACAGCAATACACCGGCTAAGTCGGAGTAGATTGTTTGAATGGTTTTCACACACACACACACACACACACACACACACACACACACACAGGGTCCTCCCTTTGTATTGGGAGGTACTATTTTTCTTCCTTCTTTTTCTGGCATACTAAAAAGTATGGTAGTATAGGTATTGGAACGGATTTTAAGATTGAACCTGATTGAACGTGCCCCTGGGTAGACTGACCCACAATCCTTTGCACAGCAAGCTGGGGCAAAGTTCAAGGCGCAATGTTATGACCAAGTAGGCCTGCCAAGTAGGGTTGTTCCAATTGATTGCATACTGCAAGCAACGTTACTTTGTTACTCAAAGTAAAAAGAAAGAATGCGATTTGGAACCAGGCGAAATCATGGCAGTACACTACCACTGGACCAATCAGCAATAGGCTGCACTCAGGCCAAGGAAAGGAGCGTACGCGTGCACGGGTGCGTCGCGCGGTCACGCTGTTGTCACGAGCCTTATCCAATCCGTGGAGTGGAGGCTGGAGAATTAAAACGGACATCAATTATATATACATTTTATTTACCAAATTTAATGCGAGTTAAAGAGAGCCGGGCTATAATTTCATATCGCTGGTTGGCTATTAAGACCGTCTGAGTTATTCCGGTTAACCCGTGATGTATTCCAGTATTTGAATGATATTGCTAGCCAGCTAGCTAGCTGTGAAGCTAGCTTTACGGTGCTTGACTCGAAGTAACGTTATATTCTCGGACCATATTTTCATTAAGACATCTGACTTCATTCATCTGAGAGACACCCAAGTGGTTGGCGGTTTTAACTTTAGTGAATTATTACAGTAACGTCAGGTGTTATGCGCGTCGGTTGTAATCCTAGCTGGATAAGGATTGAATGAAATAACGTTAGCTTCCCAGAGCCTGCGGAAACGAACCAGTTAACAGGGATAAGGTTAAGTTCTCCTGCTGCTGCTTGATCCACCGCCATCCAGCTAGCTAATCTAGCAAATGCTATCTGAGCTAGCCTCCCACAAGCATACAGTGAGCTTGGTAGGTCAATCATAAAGGTGTAGCGACACGACTGGAACTGCGAAAGAAGCTAGCTAACGTTACTACTAAACGTCAAGTTGGCCATCTTCCACTCCAGCCCAGTGTTAAGCTGACCGACGGATAACGTTTAAGGCCGTAGTGAGGACAGAAACCTGCAAAAATGCCGGCTGTGTCGAAAGGAGATGGAATGCGCGGATTAGCCGTTTTCATCTCGGACATAAGAAATTGTAAGTGACATTTTCTTTATTCTGGTTACCGATTTAACGCTAATAGTATCAGTTGACTTTACTCTTGTTGCTGGTTGTAACGTTACGTTACCCTTTAACGTGGTGCTGTAGTGATATGACGTGAAATGAGAGAGCGCTAATTGCCTGTAGGTGCATAGTTTTTACTAGCCTCTAACCACTCAACATTGTAACCATTATTACTCAGATGTTGCCTGTAACGTGTCTGTTTTACCACCACTTGCTACAACGAAACAAAGGGTTTGATGCTTGGATTCAGAAAACGAGGCCTTTTTGATTTTTAAAAGTTGGCTGTCGCTTTGGTCAAACTGAAACCATAAACGTGTACATTATAAATCCAGATGTCTGATGTCTAACCAATCTGGAAACGGAGGTTCACGATGTTTGATATGTTATTTTGTAATGTTCAATTCCCAGTTACAAAGCGGTGTATATGTCATTTAAAGCTGACAGCATTACAGTCCTACAGTAATAACTCTGACTGTATAGGAGAACCTCAACCTGACCCATCTTCACACTGCAGCCCCTGCCATAATCCACTTACAAGCATTAATAAGGCATCATGTGTTTACTGGTATGTAATACATTTGCCATAATTGTATAGACGTTCCCTTTTAATATTGTGATATTGATTTGAACTATTTGCTGTAGATGGAAGGTTTAGCAATTGCTCTGATAAATTCAATTCAACTTCATTTCAGACACACAGGTCCATATCAGTATAAACAAATGTAAAACACAGCAACACAGACAAAACCAAAAAGTTATGTGAATTGAATTTCATAAGATCAAAGGGATTAAAACACATGCAGACCTTTGTTCCAATGTTTCCAAAAGCAAGAAGTGTACTTTGTGTCACTCAGTGTGGGGTCAGTTAAAGCCAAATATAATTACATCTTTTGAATAAGTTAAGCGACACATACATTTGTACATACAATGTCTCAACACAGCATAAAAGGTGGGAACATTACTAATCAAACATATGACTCGCACTTGTCCATCTTGGCTGTTTGAGAAAGATTCTGAAAGCATCATTAAATGCCACCTGAAGCTTTCTCATTTTTGCCTTACTATAGCTGCACCACAAGTGGGCTGTATAGAGTGGAGTACAGTAGGCTCTAACAAGTTTTCACATCATCTGTGCACATGTGAAATTTGCGTGCCAGCATATTGGCTTGTGCATTCAGTTTGCTACACTGGCGCTGAACATCATCATCATCACATAAATAATTTCTGATGATGTGACCCAAATGTCTCACTTTGTTTACTACATTTAGTGCCTGGTTTGCCATAAAGAAGGAAGGAAAAGCTTGCCCCTGATCCGCCTTGGTTTTTGCAATCATGACAGCACTCTTTTTAGAGTTAAATTGCACCTTACTGTGAGCAAACTCTAAGCAGTTGTTGTAGGCCAGCACTATATGGAGACAGGACGACTAAGTCATCAGCATACATCAGATGATTAATAACACTATCCCCCACCATACATCTAGTTTTGCACTCGTAACTTTTTAGAAAGATCGTCCATATACAAAATAATTAGTCACTAAAAAGGGTGCGGATATACTCTTATCCCATCTTAACTGCATGGTTTGATGTGAGTACCAAAAGTGCAAAATCCTTATCAAATATCGGGGGACAATTTCCTTCAGGGATATATATATATATATATATATATATACACATACATACATACATACATACATATCTGTGCCATGTTTACTTTTAAAACCAAATTGTCAGTGGTTTTGAAGTATTCTTGAAGTGTTGTCTTTTCCTGGTTTTAAAGGCTGCATTACAGTAAAGTGATGTCATTTTCTGAACTTACCAGACTTACTAGCTGTTCTATTATTTGCCTTTACCCACTTAGTTATTATATCCACATTATTGGTGAATATTTATCAAAACTCTCATATTGTTAATATTTTGTAAAAGCAGCAATAGTCAACCCTACATTATCGTCGCAATATGGACATCAATGTATTTGGTTAAAAATATCGTGATATTTGATTTCCCCCCCCCCCCATATCGCCCAGCTCTACTGACGAATCAAAGTACTACATATGCAATGTTGCCCACACTGATATAATACGGCCAGAGGAAGGGTTAGATGGTTTGGCAAAATCTCAGTAAATAGTCTCAGTTTATATTGTCGTATCTGCCAAACCTATACAAACAGGGTGGCGAAATCAAAGGTTCTATAAGGGATAAGTTAGATTTAGTTTAGCAAATCCAGTTTGTCTGTCAACCTGGAATCAGATCCAAAATGGAACCAGTTATTGGAACCTATCCCTACCTCCATCCGCTCATCTGTGTAGAGTTTTTACCGTAGCTGCCTGCCATAATACCTCCAGCAATGACAACGGCTTTCGTACAACGATGCACCCTGTAATTATTTGTTGCTGTTGTTTAGTAGTTGTGGAAATACAAACCAGTACTTTCACCTTCCAAGCCATCTTGCTCTATGCCTATTATAGGTTTTCAGTGTTGTGAGTCCCAGTGGGGAAATTGAAGTGTCCCTTAACTTTTTTCACCATCCTCCCGGAACCGTCCCCAAATACAATCTAAGCCGCCCTGAAAAAAAGAATCTTAGTTTTTCTGCATTATCATTAGTTAAAAGTGACCTTTACCATAAATAGAACATCATCCAAATGATTAGGCCTAAATGATCAATCATCTGAAAGATTAGATAAGACACTAGAAGTGTCGGTCAGCACCACAAACAACGGACTGTTGCAAAGCGAGGAACATGGATGAAATGAAAACTGCTTTCAGAGGGCAATGTGAACTGTGATGCATCCTGATAAACATGTGAATGGGCCTCTCTGTCTGAAGAGTACACATGTCCCTCTCCCAGTCACTTAAATAAACCCAAATCATTCTGATGTAGCTTTAGCTTTCTTAGCTTACTAATACACATTAAAGCTACAGTGCCTAGCTTCACTCGAGTTTCTGCTTGCTAAAGTCGCTGGACGACACCATTTTCTGAACATAGCCATACTGAATAGGGTTGGGTACAGAAAGGCGGTGCCAACGGGGCACTGGTTCCGACGTAAACGGTAGTAATGAGCCCGAATATGAAACAAAAATTTTGGTTCCTCATTTCGGTGCCTGACTTATTTTCAGAAGCATCGCTGCACGGGACGCTACGTTACCGTTAGCTAGTAGCTGGATTAAACCCAATGGTTAAAAATATTGACAGTTTACGTTAAGCGGTGTAAAGCGTGACTGTATTTCCCTGTAGAGGATTCCAACACCAGGACTGACAGACGTAACAGTCTGACTGCAGCTGCTGCCGAAAAACAACACAAAGATGGTGCGTTCACTTGAAACTCGCCAGCCTTGTGGTGCATTCTAAGTTATTGTAAAATACCCTTTTCCCATCTGGTGCTTGTTTTTGTCATTTACCAGCAATTTACTGGTGAAATAAGTCGTTGTTATAAGTTATTGTTATTACATTATTAATCAATCATTTAATTTTGACCATATGGCCTTAGCAATAAACAAGCCGTTCTTTAACGTCGCCAACTGTCAATTTCTGCTCCTTTTTTATATTTTATATTATATACATTATAACTATATTATATATATATATATTTTGGTTCAGGCACCGTTTATGCACCGGCACCGTTTTTAAAAGTATCGATTTAGCACGGGTATCGGAAAAAACCCAAACGATACCCAACCCTAATACTGAGAAATACAGAGAGAGTTGTGTGGAGCCGATAGTCTTAATTAACTTTGGATCAACTCATTTGGCAATGGCTTGAATGTAACACTATAGCTTTAAAACATAGTTTATGATGCATTTTTTCCCACTGAGTGATGTGGTGAAGAAGCTACCTCAACCTTCTAAAGGCTGGAGGAACTGCAAGGGAGGAGCAATAATTCCTATTTCCCTGCAACATGGATGAATGGAATATTGAATAATCGGTTTTGATTGTTTGATAGTCTTAAAAAAAAGTCAGATTGGAGAAGTCCTATTTCGGGCCCCTTTTAACATCGATGCATTCTCACGATTTCATTTAATAGGAGCCATCCTGACATGGATGTGTATGACAGTAAATGTGTAAACTGTGTGTACATTTCTTTGGCAGTTTCTTTTGTTTATTTCTATGATTTCAAGAGATGTGTAGCATTATCATTATTATTATGAGTTTTTTTGCATCCTTTCTCATTTGAATGCGTCAGAGACACTGGACGCGTACTATTTGACTTTAGTGTTGATATGTAAACAAGGTATGTTTCTTCCTTTTTCCATTTGGAGTGAGACTGACTATTACTGGAGATTTGGACACCATCCCTTAAAGCTATCAGGCCTGAGAAAAGGCACGCAACTTATGTTTGACTTTTTGAACATAATTAGTTAGCCCTCAGTTGTGGGTCCATTTCTCTGTACTAAAAATCATATATGTCATATTTAAGTTGATACTTATCAGTCTTGTAACAACATTAATACAAAAGGACCTAATGTGACTCGTATATGCTCCAGTAGTTTAGTTTATTATAGGGTCCACAGAGTCTGGCATGGTTGGTCTTAAAGCTGTTACACACCAACCAGACGGCTGACCGTCGGCAGAAAAGGCAGTCGGACTGATCAGTCGGGTCCCCGAGGTCCAAAAAAATGCCTCAAAACACACTGAGGTGACGCCGACTTGAGCGTAGGCGAAATGTAATATGTCTCCATAGCAGCATGCGGCACTTCTCTGTATTGTTTCCCAGCAAATGAAAACCGGCGTCTGATTGGACGAACGCGTCACGTGGGTCTTTTTTCTCCGGAAAATCACAGCCAGTCATGGCGGCTCGTTCAGAATACAATCTCATATTTTACTAAAATAGTTCACCGAAACGTGTTTCTGAAAACATTTTAAGCGAGATGGGCCGTGTAGTTGCTGAATCGGTCTTCATTTCAGATCGACAAAGGTCAGTTTAAAAGATTTTCGTCAGATTTTGAGAGGCTCATCCGCTCGCCATTTCCAGGCGAGTCCCGACTGCCCTGTCTCCGACTGAGCATGTCGGGTCGACCCAAATGAAGGCCGACAGCTCCTCCTCCGGACGACGGCACGGAACAGACTCGAGTCACTGACCTCGCCAGACTGTCCAACGGCAGATTATCGGGGTGGTGTGTCAGCGCCCTTATAATACATCTGGCTTTGAAGATGAGTCTGGCTTGGACCTCTAAATTAGCATAGAAGATGTCTGTGTGGTTACACTGTAGCAGCCTGGCGTCGTTTTCAGGCGATTTAACCAAGGTAAACCCAGTGAACGGCGCTCTGGCGCAACGCTGGCCGAGTCCTTCTCGATTCACACTATTTGTTTTAAGAAGCGCTTGTTTTGATAAACGGAAGAGTTTCTTTTATATCACAGTCGATCATGTTCATTTACTTGTGGGAAAGCCAAAATCGGGTTGCCATTAATTGTGAAGCCCTTACTTGCTGTGTTCCTAGTATGATCATCACGTCTCTGTAAAATATTGTGTTCTAGACCTACTCTGTCTGGGAAGTGTCCTCAGATAACTTCTGTTATGAATTGACCCTACAAATAATATATATATATATATATATATATATAAGAAATAAAATTGATTTGACTCATATCTATCAAAAATGAAATCAAATGTAATTTTAGAAATAAATATTGAGATATTGTATAGGGCTGGGCGATATGGAGAAAATCCAATATCATGATATTTTTGACCAAACACCTCGATGTCGATATTGCAACGATATCGTAAGGTTGACTATTGGTGCTTTCACAAAATATCTTCCACATTTAGATTTTAGATAAATAACCATCATAATGTGGATATAATGACTAAGTGGGTAAAGGCAAATAACAGAACAGCTGCAACAGTCTGGTAAGTTCAGAAAATGACATCACTTTACTGTAATGCAGCCTGGAAAAGGAAAAGACTAAACTTACCATGTAACGATAATACAATTCTTCAAAATCTAAGACGATATCTAGTCTCATATCACGATATCGATATAATATTGAAATATTGCCCAGCCCTAATATTGTATACGCTGTATAGTCTGGATTACCGGACGTACATTGCTGGAATAAAGCCTGGCATCGGCGTGTCTTTCACGTGCCGGGCGTCGCCCCCCCCTTTACGCTATCTCATCTGTCCGTTTTGCAGAGCAACATCGCCACATCCGGGGCTTAGTTTCGCCCAGGACGGTTGTGATTGTTTTAAAGAAATGCAAACAAGCCAGAGAGGAGACCATACTCCACCGCTGACACAGCGCTGTGGCGATAGGTCTGGCAACGTGAGACTAATCGCGGCATAGCTTAAAAATACTGAGATATGATTTATAAGCCACATCGCCCAGCCCTACAGCTATCCATGTTTGTCCCATTGAGGATTGATCAAAGAGGTCCTCGTCCAGACAACTTTGCACAACTTTGACACATGGTTTCCTTTTTAATAGCCAGGTCCTTCAGGTCCATGTTTTAAATGCTGACATTGTACTACTTCTTTCCCCCTGTCAGGTAAGAGCAAGGAAGCCGAGATAAAACGGATCAATAAAGAGCTGGCCAACATTCGCTCCAAGTTTAAAGGGGACAAGGCTCTCGATGGCTACAGCAAGAAGAAATATGTCTGCAAGCTGCTCTTCATCTTCCTGCTCGGCCATGACATTGACTTTGGACACATGGAGGCAGTCAACCTGCTGAGCTCCAACAAGTACACAGAGAAACAGATTGTAAGTCTTCTACTGGTTGTGGTGTGTGTGTGTGTGTGTGTGTGTGTGTGTGTGTGTGTGTGTGTGTGTTTACAGCATTGATGGATTGATTGATGAGTTTTGTAGAGCTGTACCTAGAATAGAATTTTCCAAGTTGACTCCGCCGCCAGTTAAGGCCAAAGATTCCGCTCGACTTTTGTATTTCAGTTTGTCATGTCCATGTAGTTCTTGCTTAGTTTTATACTGCCATTTATATAAATGCTCACCATTATTACTGATGTTTTTTTCCCCCCACAATACACCTTATCTACAATTATGACAAATTTAGCATTCACTCCTCCGCCCAGCACAGTCCAGTGCACCTGTAGAGCAGCCGCTCCATATTAAACTCCTATAACAGCTTCCATTCAAGTGCTTTACCTGTAAGTAGGACTTTCACAATCATGCCTTTTTAATTGATGATTAATTCTCATACAAATAAGTGGGATTAATGTTTTAATTATCATTTTCTGTCCATTTTATGCCACAATTATAGTACAAGGCTAAATGCCTTAACGCACCACGGGCGTGACTAACAAACAACAAGAAAATGCCAAATAATCGCCTGCGAATATTTGGCGCCTCATCTAGCTTGAAGAGGATGGTGCTGCCTCTGGCTGCAAAATATTCTCTTCTGAATGATCTTCAGACTGATCCTCATAATCCTCCTAAATGTTGTCTGCAGCCATATCAGCAAGGGTTTAAGCTACAGTAGGGTTGACAAAGCAGGCAGCTGCTGCAAGTAGGGCTGCACGATATTTTGTTACATAGCGATGTGCGATAGTCGCATCGCAGGACGTGCGACGTTAACGCTACGTTTTTGCTGCTTGATAGAAAAGTTTATCCTTTTTTACATGATTGTTACCGGCCGACCCTTCTCCCTTTAAAGGCAGTTACACACCAACCAGACGGCCGACCGTTGGCAGAAAAGGCAGTGTGACTGATCAGTCTCCCCGAGTTGGTCAAAAAAGTGCCTCGGAACACACCGAAGCGACGAGACGTACATACGTCTCCATAACAGCAGGCGACGCTAATCTGTATTGTCGCCCAAAAAAATGAAAACCAGCAGCTGATTGGACGAACGCGTCACGTGGGTCTGGCTGCTGCTTCCGGATTTTGGATTTTTCGAACGGCCATTACTGGCGACTCATTCAGAATACGATCTCATATTGTACTAAAATAGTTCACCGAAACGTGTTTCTGAAAACATTTTAAGCGAGAGATGGGCCATGCAGTTGCTGAATCTGTCTTCATTTCAGATCGACAAAGGTCGGTTTAGAAGATTTTCGTCAGATTTTGAGAGGCTTAGTCACGCTCATCCCGCTCGCCATTTCCGGGTGAGTCCCGACTGCCCCGTCTCCGACTGAGCATGTCGGGTCGGCCAAAATGAAGGCCGGCAGCTCCTCCGACGGACGACGGCACGGAACCCACTGAACAGACTCACTGACCTCGTCAGACTGTCCAACGGCCGATTATCGGCCTGGTGTGTAAGTGCTTTAAGACAAAAAAACGTTGTCAGAAGTGAATTTAATGATGAATAAGATGGTGAAAATTGTTAAAAATGTCCCGTTGTTGCTCTGTCTGCAAGTTCCGAGTTGGCAGTGGGCGGGACTTATAAGTTCGACCAGTCAAGTACACCTTAGCTGCTAGTGGCAAGAACTTTTCATCGGTTGGATCCACAAGTCAAGCAAAACGCTGGTCTATCTTTTCATTTCTGCGCAGGTTTCCGCGAAAGGCAGCAGTAGGTCATGCAATGCCGTAAGCTTTTGCCTCTCTCAAGGGAGTGATTTCGTTATTTCCTTCTTCCAAAAACAGTGGTGAATTTAAAGTATGACTGTTGTGTTAACTGCATGCCAAATCAATCAGAACACACAAGGCCACATTGAATTCCATGTCTGAAAGAGGCTGAAGAATCTGACCATGCTTTCATTACCCAATGCTGGTACTTGGCAAATATTGGTTCGGCTGCTAGTTCGAAGTATTGAGCTTATCGAGCCCTTACAGCTTATCGAGAGCTAAATTATGTGGTCATATTAAAGTCGTCGTTAACAACCTATCGAACACGCTACTCCTGCACTGTTGAACTACACCAGATCCAAGTTTGTTGACTGTCAGTGTTGACAGAAGTAGAGATCAATGACCTGTGTGCCATCACCCACATGACTGGCCAGAATCACAAACCCCTCAGAGTGTCATGCTAGGTATCAGCTAGCTAGACAGTGTTGCTGATATACTTACAATACTTTAGTGCCCCACCTAACCCAGACTGGGTTTCAGGTTGTGTATTTGTGTGCTAGCACCTTGGGCAATGGGAAACAACATCCGTTAACAAATAATTGTGCAATTTGGCAATGACAATATTAAACTTGAAACCTGAAAGGTCCAAACTATTGGTTCTTGGTCAGGTCCAACTTACCGGCCATCGTTTTTTTTTTTGTCTGCGTAAATGCGAGCACAACATTTTGAAAAATAGCTTTAATCACGATAACCAGAGACATGAAATATATATATATATATATATTTTTTTTTAAGTCAGTGACTCCTATAACCTGTTTCAGTATTATTCATAATTACCGTTCTCTGGTTCCCACAGCTACCAACTGTGTGCTGGCCGGGGTACCCGATGCATTTATAGATTTTTGGCTTGTGACCCCCCGCCCCCGAGCTGTTCGATGTGCTAAGGAACACACTAAGGCGTGAAGAAGATACAGTGCAGTCAAACAATTCATTTGGACAGTGATCCGTTTTCTAGCGTTTTGACCTCAACACATTTGAAATAAAAAATATTTTCTTTCGTCTGTAGGATAGGATTTGTAGGCCTTCATTCAGAATGGTTTGACGCATATTTTGCCTTCAAATATTGCGCTGCCCCTGCGATTTGGATATTGCACTAGTCCATGTTGCGATGTCGATAAAATTGCAATTAATTTTGCAGCCCTAATATATATATGTGTATGATTGGGGGGGGGGGGCTCTCAGTGCTGCCTGGTGTGTCACATCAGGTACCTTCTAGCTGACCTTATCATGGAGAAAAGACCGTTACACCTGGGTGGGTTGGGCCTTCAATGATACTCGTAGTTTTATTCTACTTTACATATATAGTTTTCCCCTTACTGATATTAATGATGTAGACTAGACTAACCCATCAACCCCCCCCACCCCTCCCCAATCCATACAGTCCCCACATCATGAGCCTATGCTGACTGGGTCTGTGTGAGGTGGAATGATTTCACATTCAGCAGCAGTAGGTGGCTTTGTACTATTACTCTGCACAATGACAATAAAGTTGAATCTAATCTAATCTAAAATAATGTTGAATCGACTCCCCACTAAAGCAGATTCAGCAAAAACTAGACATTAGAAGCTTCATGAAGGTAGGGCTTATTACAAGGCAGTTGGACCAGAATGCATTAGTTATTGACATCCACCTTCAGACAGTAGATAGATGGCAGGAAATGAGAGAGACAGAAATGCAACAAAGGTCCCTGAGTAGACAACAACCAGAGACATTGCAATCAATGGTCACGACTGCATTAGTTTCAACTAGTTGGACATAAAAGGTGCCGTCTTGTCACCAAAACTCAGTGTGTATCCTTGAAGTGTAACAAAGATGATGAATGCATTTCCTTACTCATAAAAAATATTTGTAAAGCCAATTTCTCTTTTAAAGTTTGAACGTATATGGATAAAAACACCCTCAGACATTATTAACGCTGATTGTCACTGTTTTATTTCAAGCCCTGCAAACAGATTTGCTCTTAAAGGGTAACTTCCAAATTTTTCAACCCTATGTTCCTATGTTTTTGTGTCTAAGTGACCGATGGGAACAACAATCTTTGACATTGGTCCAGTATTAAGCGAGATCGCTGCAGTCAGCGAAACAAGCTACAATATAAGTTAACACGGCAGTTGTCCAGCTTGTATTTACCTTCACAAAAGAGCTCGTTTTGCCGCTGACAGGCTCAGATTAATATTCTGTCTGACAACATTATGGAAAGGATTTCTAAGGAGGTCGACCTTTCTGTTAAAGAATAAGATCCCATATACAGATAGACTGCCTTTCTCCAAAAGGGAAAACCCTTGGCACCCTATGGACGCACCATTGTGCCTTCATCTGTAAAATATGAACAAATACCCCAGCCACTGTGACTGTTTCCTGATTCTGTGTGGTGAACCATTTTCTCAGGAACAGGAAGTGTTGAGTAAGCAGAACAATGCTGATTCAGGAGCTCCATTCATTGAGTTGACTGCTGTAGCAGAACTATCCATCAGTGTCTATGCCTAGAAATGTGGAGACCATCTTAGAGTAGAGAAGCTAAAATGTAATTGGGCCTCAGGATAGACAACCATAAACCAATTGTACTGATGACAGTGAGAGCTTTTGGAACATTTGGCCCTGTGGTTCCATATGAGCCAGTAAAATCCTTTGACTCACTATAAGACATGCAGTCCAATAGATGATAAGCAGGGATCCTTCCTCTGGCCATTGAGGTATTAGGTAATATAACCATCAAATCAAAATCACATTTAAACCTGCCTCTGCTTTACACCAATATTGGTACTTACAATAAAACTAGAGGCTATCGGGTGTAATCAATACATTGTTCAGACTATCTTAAGATGGATCTAACTTTCTGTTATTGATTAGTCAGACTAGCTAGCCAGGCTAACAACAGCCGTAGAGTTGGAGCGCATTGCGTCGTACTGTGAAAGCCACGCCCAACTCTCCGCTCTCCATTGACTTGTTTTTCGTGAAGGTTCCTCATCGCCAATTCCGTCTGCTAGCAAACAACAGAGAAATGCCTAAAAGCTGCTTTGTGCTGGGATGCACTACCAGCGATGTAAAGAACCCAGAACTAAGTTTGTAACTTTTCGTTTTTGACGAGGAGGAACATTCACGCAATGTAAGTCAATGGAGAGCGGAGCACTGTTTACCCCTTTATGGGGGCGGGGCTTAAATGTCTCTATGTTAGCTAAAGGCTAGCTCAAATGTTAGCTATGGGGACATCGGCAAGGATTTACGCACATTTCAAAAGCGTCGCACATATCCCAAAAATAGAACGGATTAGAGCATCTGAACATTCCTTTATTTACGCTGCTATCTTGCGCTACAACGTTGATGAAGACAGAAACTCTTCTTCGGCCGGTACACACTGGGCTTCCTGTAACGATAGCTGTCAATCAAGGTAGGCTAAGGAGGTCTGTGTGGGTGTGATCGCGTTGAAAGTGACCAATCGGGGCGCCTGGGTAGCTCACCCGGTGGAGCAGGCGCCCATGTATAGAGGCTTACTCCTCGGCGCAGCGGCCGCAGGTTCGACTCTGCCCTGCGCCCCTTTGCTGCATGTCATTCCCCTCTCTCTCTCCCATTTCTTGTCTTCAGCTCTCCTATATAAATTGGGGCCTAAGATGCCCCAAAAATAATCTTAAAAGTAAAGAAAGTGACCAATCGTAAGAGGGCAAGTGCCTCCCTTGGATTCTGCCAACAGAATGTCAAAAGTCACTTTTTATTTGGGCGAGCAGAAAACAACTTGGAGAGCAGAGTGAGCTGCAGGAGTGTGACAGCAAACGCAGGAAAGAAGACTGCTTGCTAGTAAACATGGATGTAATAACAATAAAGGGTTCAAACTTTAAAGAAAAATTGGCTTTACAAATATTTTTATGAGTAAGGAAATGCATTCATCATCTTTGTTACACTTCAAGGATACACACTGAGTTTTGGTGACAAGACGGCACCTTTTATGTCCAACTAGTTGAAACTAATGCAGTCGTGACCATTGATTGCAATGTCTCTGGTTGTTGTCTACTCAGGGACCTTTGTTGCATTTCTGTCTCTCTCATTTCCTGCCATCTATCTACTGTCTGAAGGTGGATGTCAATAACTAATGCATTCTGGTCCAACTGCCTTGTAATAAGCCCTACCTTCATGAAGCTTCTAATGTCTAGTTTTTGCTGAATCTGCTTTAGTGGGGAGTTGATTCAACATTATGGTAATTGTGGAGGCTGCATTTGCAGCTGTTGACTTGTATGGCGTTATACTTGACAATATATTTTAAACAGCATTGCCAGTGTAACAAAACACAAGCATTTACAAGTGAAAGTGCAACAACTGAATGGTTTGTTGATCAATTGTATTGTCATATCAAGGCTCTGACTTGACAGGTTTAATCTCGGCAACAGATTTCAATACTTCAGAACTCTAGTGTGACGTTGTAAAATTGTGAAAATGTTTTGGCGCCACCTACTGCTGCTGAATGTGAAATCATTCCACCTCACACAGACCCAGTCAGCATAGGCTCATGATGTGGGGACTGTAGGGATTGGGGAGGGGTGGGGGGGTTGATGGGTTAGTCTAGTCTACATCATTAATATCAGTAAGGGGAAAACTATATATGTAAAGTAGAATAAAACTACGAGTATCATTGAAGACCCAACCCACCCAGGTGTAACGGTCTTTTCTCCATGATGAGGTCAGCTAGAAGGTACCTGATGTGACACACCAGGCAGCACTGAGAGGCCGACAGGCTGGATATCGTAATATCGTGATATGACCCAAGTGTTGTCTTTCCCTGGTTTTAAAGGCTGCATTACAGTAAAGTGATGTCGTTTTCTGAACTTACCAGACTGTTGTAACTGTTCTATTATTTGCCTTTACCCACTTAGTCATTGTATCCACATTACTGATGATTATTGATCAAAAATCTCATTGTGTAAATATTTTGTGAAAGCACCAATAGTCAACACTACAATATCGCTGCGGTATCGATATCGAGGTATTTGGTCAAAAATATCGTGATATTTGATTTTCTCCATATCGCCCA
Organism: Sander vitreus; assembly: GCF_031162955.1. NCBI lineage: Eukaryota > Metazoa > Chordata > Actinopteri > Perciformes > Percidae > Sander > Sander vitreus. The sequence continues at coordinate 4,726,358 of NC_135869.1, read as the reverse complement.
GCCCTACCCTCCGATATCGTGAATCATATCGCAATTGCAATATTATTCAAAATAATTGCAGTTAGATATTTTCCTCCCTAATATATGTTTATTATTACTGTTTTTATTGCGTAAATTGTAGAAGCTGACAGATTGATACATTGCAATGAAATTGTATTTTATATGATTTCACGGAACAAATGAATTGATTAATACATTGTAAATCCCTCGCAGTGCTGTTGATGCCCACATTTTTGAAGAAAAGAATGTAACTAAAGTGCCCCGTTGGATGCCTTTTCAGTAGAGAAAACTTCGGTTCCCTCCAGCGTGCCCTTCCACTGGAGAAAACAAGATGCAGTGCAGCACGGCTGCCCTTAAATGGAGAAACCAGGATCTGGTGCCCTCTAGGCTGGCCTTCCTCTGCAGAAGGATCCTGTATTTCAGTGTTTTGAAACCTCATTGGTGTCATTGCTCTCTTGTTACTCCAGGGTTACCTGTTCATCTCAGTGCTCGTAAACAGCAACAGTGAGCTGATCCGTCTGATCAACAACGCCATCAAGAATGACCTGTCCAGCCGCAACCCCACCTTCATGTGCCTGGCGCTGCACTGCATCGCCAACGTGGGAAGCCGCGAGATGGCCGAGGCCTTTGCCAGCGAGATCCCTCGGATCCTGGTCGCTGGGTGAGTGGGACTTCTGCTTCGGAGGGTTGAGGATGTAAAACGAATGAGAAATCCTCCCTGGTTTTGTCCTGTGTTTGTTTCCTATGTTTGTGTGTGTGTGTGTGTGTGTGTGTGTGTGTGTGATAAAGCCGAGCCAGTTTTTCGATCATGTCGCTTTACATCACTGTGACTTCACTTAGCTGCTGGTAATGTGAATGTGATGCACCACAGTGATACCATGGACAGTGTGAAGCAGTCGGCTGCACTGTGTCTGCTGCGCCTCTATAAGACCTCTCCTGACTTGGTACTGATGGGTGAGTGGACTTCACGCGTGGTGCACCTGCTCAATGACCAACACATGGTGAGCACACAACTCCGACCCCGTCACACCAAGAATGTAGTAACATGATGCAGCCTCGTTGTGCCTGTTTGTGCGTGCGTCTTAAATCAAGTTCTTATGTTGATACGTTGATTAGCTTGCATATCATAACGTGTTATGATACGTAACAAGTTGAACCTTTTAATGTTACAATCCGAATCAGATCTTTATTTTGAATTGATGAAACCAGTTGCACCACTGAAATCACCTATTTTTTTGTCATTAGATTATTGGTTATCTTCTTGTCCATGTGTGTCTGGGGTTTATTATTTATCTTCTTGTGCATATGTGTCTGGGGTTTAGGGTGTGGTGACAGCAGCCATCTCTCTCATTACCTGTCTGAGCCAGAAGAATCCAGATGAGTTCAAGACCTGCGTTTCCCTGGCAGTGTCCCGACTTAGCAGGGTAAGTGTGTGTGTGTGTGTGTGTGTGTGTGTTTGTGTGGATGATAGAGAGTCCTCCTCCTCAAAGTCAGCACTCCGGGAAACAGAAGCGTGGCAGCTGTCCCTGTGTCCTCCTCTGAGCGCTGTTACCATGGAAACCAAAGCCTTGTCCCTCTTCAGCTTGTCCAAAAAGGAGTGTGTGCGCGTGTAAATAATTGACGTGTATAAATAATTGACGTAGCAGCAGCGACGTCACCCATTGGTTTGTGCACTGCAGTTTGGAAGCGAGGAATTCGCATTTTGGCCATCACCATGTTGGTATTTTGGAGCCAGAAGTGACCATATTTGGACAAAAGAGTGGAGCTAGGGAGGAGTACTAGTGTCTCAATGGCGCTAAGCTAAACTCTAAAGGGATAAGATGCAAATATTAAACCCTTCTGAGTCATCCAGTGGAGATAAACACCGACCGGGTACTGGAGACATTCATCTGCATGTACGGAAGAACAGAAAATTTGCAGACTGTCCCTTAAAGGAACACGCCGACTTATTGTGACTTTAGCTTATTCATCGTAACCCCCAGAGTTAGATAAGTCCATACATACCCTTCTCATCTCCGTGCGTGTTGTAACTCTGTCTGACGCCCCCAGCGCTAGCTTAGCTTAGCACACATCCTGGAGGTAACCGGCTCCATCTAGCCTACTGCTCCCAATAAGTGACAAAATAACACCAACATGTTCCTGTTTACATGTTGTGATTTGTATAGTCACAGCGTGTACAAATAACAAGGTCACTATGCTTTTACTATCTAGTAATTGTTGACTCTATTACTCCAGCTCTGAGCAAACTCTCTGCTCCTCACCACAGGACTTCAGGTGCTGCTAACAAATCACTCCGCCCAAGTAGCAGAAGTAGCAGTGCTTCGCCTTTCTGAGAATATAGTTCCCAGTTTGTATACGGTTAGAAGACGGCCGTGTCTCATGTGACCTTGTTATTTGTACACCCTGTGACTATACAAATCACAACATGTAAACAGGAACATGTTGGCGTTATTTTGTCACTTATTGGGAGCAGTAGGCTAGATGGAGCCGGTTACCTCCAGGATCTGTGCTAGGCTAAGCTAGCGGTGGGTGCGTCAAAGTTACAACACGCACGGAGATGAGAAGGGTATGTATCGACTTGTCTAACTCTGGGGGATACGGTGAATAAGCTAAAGTCACAATAAGCCGGCGTGTTCCTTAGTTACCAGCTGGCGCTATGTCACGCTAGTGGTAGCTAGCTAGCTTTGGTTGACAAGGTGCTACCGAACACAGAAGAAGACATTTCTAGGTGACCAAATTGTTCCACTGAACTTTGCTAAAGTGAAAACGCAACTAAACACACAGAAAGCCATATTATTTGCACGATATTTGCATGAAAAATGTCCAAAGGCACCAACGCCACAAACACAGCCGAGAGCTGAGGTGTCAGTGACGCCTAGCAAAGCAGACAGCTAGCGGCTAGCCTCCTGTGACGGCAGCCACCTGTCACTCAAAGCGGAAAACCCTTAATTATGCAGAACTTCAAGCCTTAATATAATTTAAACGGTCGAGTCATTAAAAAAAAAAAAGTTCACATCCTGTACAGTTGTCATGAAGGGGGAACTTTTCTACAAGGCTGTAAACATGTTTAATTCTGCTGTAAAGTTGGGCATTTTAACTTTGGGCTCTATTGGATTTTGGGATTGACTCCCTTTTGGAGCTTGATGAACTGCAGTTTTTGGCACTTCCTCGTTAGCTTAATTTCTCAGACCCATAGGTTGCTGCGCTGTCATGACTCCAATGCAGTCAATTGTAAAGATAACTTATAATAATTATTGTGGAATTTAGTTATTCTTCTTACTGTCTGTCTATGTATTCTCTTCACCAAATTCTGAATTGAGCACTCTTGGTTTCTGAGACGTTTGGTTTCTGAGACGTTTGTTTTTTTATAGTCTCGCAAAAGAGATTTTCTGAGGGGTTAAGGTTGTCTCACCTTACACTGGCTGGCGGCATGTATCCCTGTCAACTTAAAATGTTTTCGAAAGCATTGGCAGCACTGTTTTCTGTGAACTTCTGATACTCTGATCAAAAGCAATCAAAGATTATATGTGTGGATGTACAGATGATGATGACAGACCACTGATTAGCTCTTCACAAAGAGACAAGACACCTACAAACACCTTTTTGTACTGTAGATTCTGCTCATTTCTGAGCATCCTGTACATGGTGAGCTGCACTTTGCTAACACAGTTGAGCAGTGTCTTGCATGGGTTCCGTTTTGACTCGTCATAATGACTCCTAATTTCTGTTGCTTCTCCAGATTGTGTCGTCAGCCTCCACTGATTTGCAGGATTACACCTACTACTTTGTCCCGGCACCGTGGCTCTCTTGCAAGCTGCTGCGCCTGCTGCAGTGCTACCCACCGCCAGAAGATGGCGCTGTCAAGGGCCGTCTGGTAGAGTGTCTGGAGACCATCCTCAATAAGGCCCAGGAGCCACCCAAGTCCAAGAAGGTGCAGCACTCCAATGCCAAGAATGCTATCTTGTTTGAGGCTATCTCACTGATAATCCACTATGATAGGTGAGTATTCTGATCAGCAGCACTCTCAGCAGCTGACACACAGTGGAAAGTGATAGTATTTATTTCAGTAACACCTTTACTGCATCCTCTGGATCTTGAAATGACTGAATATTTAAAGAAGACCTTAAATATTATGGTGGGCTTCATATATGTCTAATGTCAGAGTGATGACGCATTAAAGGCCCATCAGTGCCAACGGATACAGAGACTCTTGGGCATCGGGTCTGGTGGGAATAGTAACCCTAAAGAGCCTGATGGTTAGCGTTAAAGGAACACGCCGACTTATTTGGACTTAAGCTTATTCACAAGTCCATACATACCCTTCTCATCTCCGTGCGTGTTGTAACTCTGTCTGACGCACCTACCGCTAGCCTAGCTTAGCACAGATCCTGGAGGTAACCGGCTCCAACTAGCCTACTGCTCCCAATAAGTGACAAAATAACGCCAACATTTTCCTGTTTACATGTTGTTTGATTTGTATGTGCTTGCAAATTATATTCACGGTGCTTCAAATCTCCCACTGCTCACTTAGATGTGACACAAACATAACGCCATCATTTATGACTGTATGCTCAAGGAAGTCATTGAAAAAGGAGCGGGAACCCTGTAAATCATTTTCTAGGTCATTCCTTTACTGTTTTTGAGAATTGTTTTTGTCATCGTGGTTAATGTTATAGTGTGAAATCAAATTTCAGCTAGTCTTAACTGTGGCCCGCTGATACGCTCGTTCATGATCTAACGACCCCGAGAGTTTTAGCAGTGCAGTAAGTGTTTTGCTTTTGTGTTGGGCAGCGAGCCCAACCTGCTGGTGCGAGCCTGTAACCAGCTGGGCCAGTTCCTGCAGCACCGAGAGACCAACCTGCGCTACCTGGCTCTGGAGAGCATGTGCACTCTGGCCAGCTCTGAGTTTTCCCATGAAGCCGTCAAGACGCACATCGAGACGGTCATCAACGCCCTCAAGGTGCTTTCTACACTCCCAACTACACACAGCTGTCAGCTGCAGCTACATCTCCACTGCACAACACCACACCATATACGCTGCAGATATATATGGATGCTCTGTATATAGTGTTATACTGGTCAATAGCACAGGACAATGCACATATACGCTCATCTGCCACTTTTATTAGGTACGCCTTTGCTAGTACCGGGTTGGACCCCCTTTTTTTCCCTTCAGAACTGCCTTAATTCTGCGTGGCATAGATTCAACGAGGTGCTGGAACATTCCTCAGAGATTTTGGTCCATGTTGACATGATGGCATCGCACAGTTGCTGCTGATTTGCAGATCAACCGTTTCTGAACCACTCAAACCAGCCCGTCCGGCACCAGCAACCATGTCGGACCATTTTCAAAGTCACTTAGATCACTTTTCCGTGTGTGTCTCTACAGACCGAGAGGGATGTGAGTGTTCGACAGAGGGCGGCTGACCTGCTCTATGCCATGTGTGATCGCAGCAACGCCAAGCAGATCGTCGCCGAGATGCTCAGCTACCTGGAGACAGCAGACTACTCCATCAGAGAAGAGATGGTGGGTGTGGGAGTGTGCCAAGAAAGATTTTGTGCCATGCTATGTTCTTTTCTTCACTCCATGTGACTGTGGCTATAGTCCTCTGTAAATGTCAAGTGTGAATTGGTGAAGGTGGTTAGTTTCCACCAGCTACATACTAGGGCTGCGATATATATCGCAGGGGAAAAAGAAATATCGCAATGTACGTTTTTTTCCAATATCGTGCAGGCCTACTCCATATTGCATTCATTAACAAACCAAACAATGTACCGTACAATGTTGCAGCAGTGTTTGCATTTTTCATTTGGTTCAGTTAGCGCTCCACTGCACTTTGTCAAATGCACCAAACCTTGCGAAAGCGAGTAAAACTGGCCGACACTTCGTGGTCTCAGAAATGATGGAGCAACACCAAATGTATGTGGTCTTGGGTTTCTGGTGTTGCTTTATTGTTTCTGATATTACAGAAGAAGTGGAACAATGTGAGCAGCTAACAGACAGCGAGTGAAGGAGAGAGAGAGAGAGAGATAATGATGATGTCACACAGACCACCAGCGATATGTATGGTCATAATAAGCTATGGATTTGAAAGTACACAGAGACCCCCGTTTTCAAGCGGTTTGTTTGGTCCGCACCAGAGTTTAATGAGCTTTCACAACGCCCCAAAGCTCAGCGGTGAAAGCCCCCTAACACTCAGCAGTGTCCCAAATAATATTTGTGTGTAATTATTAAGCACAAAATGCAGTCCCCACTGATTTTGAGCTGTAATCTGTTGGGCCTTCCTCATTCAGGTGCTGAAAGTGGCCATACTGGCAGAGAAGTACGCCGTGGATTACTCCTGGTACGTGGACACCATTCTCAACCTCATCCGCATTGCTGGCGACTACGTCAGCGAAGAGGTGTGGTATCGCGTCATTCAGATCGTCATCAACAGAGACGATGTGCAGGGCTACGCCGCCAAGACGGTCTTTGAGGTACCACTACGACGTCAAATCATAAACGTAGCTTTGGACGAATAGGTGAAGATGCTGTTCTTTAGCTGAGAGGGACACACATCAACATATCAAAACACAATTGTTTTTTTAGTACAGACTAAAATGTCTACAGCGTATATTAGGGCTCGACGATATTGACCAAAAATCCGGTCGGTCATGTAGTTTTCAGTTGAATGGCGATACACAATGTATTTCCTACCAAGTGGGCTAAATGTTCAGCTGTACGTCAAAGCAACGTTTGAGATGTCACAAGCACCTTTTATTAAAACAGGCTGTGATCAAAATACAATTAAAATACAAACCCCAATTCCAATGAAGTTGGGACGTTGTGTAAAACATAAATAAAAACAGAATACAATGATTTGCAAATCTTTTCCAACCTATATTCAATTGAATACACGACAAGATATTTTATTGGTTTTTTTTTGTTCACTCATTTTGAATTTGATGCCTGCAACACGTTCCAAAAAAGCTGGGACAACGTACAAGTGCAAGGAATTTATGCTTTCACCAAGAACAACAGACAGCCTGTGATCGGCTGTCTGACGCTACACGTCGTAGAGTCGCGCAGAAAAACTCTACGTTACACAGAGAGACGAGGCTCACTTAGTAGGAGCTGAAAAAGTATCGTTCAGGGACCGGTATCAAAGTCTCGGTATCGAATATTTTTGAATGATACCCAGCCCCTACAGTTATGTTACAGTTTCAGCGTCTCTTGGTTGATGGCTTGCTGTCGTCATCGCATGTATCCGACTCAGGCATTGCATTTCTTAGGAAAGAAGGGGAGATTTAGCACTGTCGTGTTGTAATTAGAAGTTGAATAAGTCGAATCCTTTCTCTTCCAGGCGTTGCAGGCGCCTGCTTGCCATGAGAACATGGTGAAGGTTGGAGGCTACATCCTGGGAGAGTTTGGTAACCTCATTGCCGGTGACCCACGCTCCAGGTATGTTAAGGTTTTGGCTGCCAAGGCTCTGCGTCGACGGTTGAAATGATCAATAGTAACTTTGCTGTCTGTCATACAGCCCCCTGGTCCAGTTCAACCTTCTCCACTCCAAGTTCCATCTGTGCTCGGTGCCGACTCGCGCCCTGCTGCTCTCCGCTTACATCAAGTTTATCAACCTGTTCCCAGAGACCAAGGCCACCATCCAGGAGGTGCTGCGCTGCGACAGCCAGATCCGCAATTCGGACGTGGAGCTGCAGCAGCGTGCTGTCGAGTATCTGAAGCTTTCCTCCATCGCTAGCACCGATGTCCTGGTTAGTTCCGACGACTAAACTCAGCTCAGGTCTAGTAACGAATGATTAAATAACATTTGCAAGGAGCCCTGGTGGACATTGTTAATAACGTTTGTTACGCGTTCTCCAAAAATGGTCCCACTCTGGAGCTTTGCAGTCAAGTTGTCCTCCGTGTTCCCTCAGGCCACTGTCCTGGAGGAGATGCCTCCCTTCCCAGAGAGGGAGTCGTCCATCCTGGCTAAGCTGAAGAAGAAAAAGGGGCCCGGTGCTGTGTCTGTGACAGAGCTGGAAGACAGCAAAAGGGAGGGTGGGGAGTTGAATGGAGGGAGTGACCGGGGGCCAGACACAGCAGCCATGGCTGCGTCCAACGCTGTAAGCAGACTCTGTGAAGGGCTTATTCCCAAAGAAACACAATGGCTTTCAGCTGCCTTCTTTGTATACCAGCAGCTGTAACAAGAATACTACATTTCACAAGTTTCCTTTGTTTTCCAGTCCACCCCGTCACCGTCAGCAGACCTCCTCGGGATTCGTTCTGCTGCTCCGGTTGGCGCTGCCCCAACCAGCGCTGGCAGCCTATTGGTGGATGTGTTCTCTGAGGCGGGACCTGCCGCTCCTTCTGCTGCTGTGAACGACGACGGCTTCCTAAGGTGAAGGGTCATCTCTTGATGCGCAGATGTAGAAACCGCCACAAGCCAAAGTCCAGTATGACTGGCTACAACCAGTCTGCTTGATAATGTTGTCTTGCTTTCAAAAGGAAGAGAGACCCCCCCCCCCCTGTCTGCAGTCTTTTGTCATGCACATGCGTACTCCTAGAAAGCTGATTTGGAGCCCAGCTACCCATATACATGGCAGAGAAATCTGGGAAGTCAGGTTTCTCTAATCCCCTACACCGATTACAGTGAGCAGTTTCCTCGTTTACATGACGTTTGAGAAACTGCTTACTGGTGAAAACCGACCGTAACCCAGTTACTAAAGTGCATGTTAACACACAGACTGTTTAAAAAGTGTCTCTCACACTGGACTGGGCTGAACTGGTCTTGATCCTAATGGGAATGAATGGATTGATTTGTTATATAGTGTTGTTTCCCGTAAATAGTTGTGATGTTTGTGGTGCGTTTGCGCTGTTGGACTACTATGTAGCTAGGTGTAATGTATGTGTGTGTGTGTGTGTGTGTGTGTGTGTGTGCGTGCGTGCGTGTGTGTGTGTGCTGGTTGTCGCTCTGTTGGCTCTGTCTTTCTTTGCTCTATCTGTGTCTAATATGTACCTGTCAACCTGGAGACATTGGTAGTCACATCCTGTATGCTGATGTGACTAGCATACAGTCACAGCCCCCCCTCCCCCCCCTTCATCTCTTTGCTATCAGCTGACTGGTCAGAACCAAACTAGTTTTCAACTCGTTGTTTAGGTCAGTACTTAGTGTTTGATAGGCCGGGTTGATAATCAGAGGGATGTTCTAGTGGTTTCCATTATGTGTTTAAGGTAACATCCAGACAGCTTATTAGATCAACATTGCTGCGCATGAAAGCGCCGTCAATAAGATAGGGATGTAACGATGCGCTCAGCTCGCGATGTGAAATGATTCCGAATTTTAAGTTGACAATTTGAGTGTGTAAAAAATGAAGTGCGTTGTTAGCCGAGTTAGGAGATAACATTATGTGTGTGTGCAGTGTGTGTTGGCCGGGCCCAGGCTGCCCAGTCTCACAGCAGCCTGAAAGCAGGAAAAGCTGTGGACTTTTCTTCATGGTTGACAGGTCTGCTACACTTGTCTGTTCTTTTTATCTTGCTGTGTATGTGACTGTCTTTCGTCTTTTCTCTCCTTCCCTTCTCTCCATTTCCCTGTATTTGTTTGTTTGTTTGTGTGTGTGTGTCTGTGTGTGTGTGTGTGTGTGTGTGTGTGTGTGTGTGTGTGTGTGTGTGTGTGTGTGTGTGTGTATGTGTGTCTGTCTCCTGTCCTCTACCTTGATTGGACAGAGATCTGGAACAGCCCACCGAGACCTCTGATTCCCTATTGGTGGAGGGTTCTGGTGACTCGGAGTAAGGGCCCAGTAGTAAACTACAGAATTAGCTAAACCAATACAAATATGGCACATTGTTTTTTTCTAGAAAAGGCTTTGTATCTTTAAATGAACATGTTATTGGTAATATACACTACACTGAATGGGTAGCTTGATGCACATGAGCCATTTAGGTTTACATAAAAGCACCTGACTTGCTCTACACATACGTTGATGCCTTTCACCATTTTTAGAACATAAACCGTATCATCAGGTGAATTCAATACTATTGTATTGTGGTATAATTGGTATGTAGTTTCTACGCAATCTGTCCTGACAGCATGATCAGTGCATAGTTAGCCATGGGAAACACAGAAAACAGAAGAGACAGATGTATGGGGAGACGAAAGGCTCAACTTAATACCACACGGGGGTAGTAGGACAACATTTTCCAAATGAAGGTCAAAATGGGCCCCTGCCATCTCCGACGTAGCCACAGTAGTTGACTGTGAGCGGCTTTCTGTCAAACTAATGTTGTAAAGTAGCTCCTACTACAGTTAACCAGTTCATCAGTCACACCGCCTGGAGAGAAGGCTTCTTGTGCTGCATGTATTGAGCAGGTGAAAGTCACTAATAATGGCACATTATTTTATTATGAGCAAAACTGGACCACAATACGGATTTAGCTAAAGGTTTGTTTCCTAGGAATAACTGTCAAATCACATAACAGGCACTGCAAGTATTGGGACAACAAGAGGGCTTATATATAGCCATATTATTGCTTATTGCTCATGCAAACATCATTTCCTGAGTCACTAGCTTTTTAATGCATTTTGATTAAATAGTACAGGAAGACAAGAAGGGGTATTGCAGATTTTAACAGAATTTTCCTAAAATCGGCAAAAGAAGATGCAAATGAATGTTTCTGTCCACTACTGTTATGCAAATATTAGGCATATTATATTTAGACATAAACAGATGGTGGTGCTAATTTTCCAGTCGATGCCATTAAAGTGCCCATATTATGCTCATTTTCAGGTTCATAATTGTATTTAGAGGTTATATCAGAATAGGTTTACATGGTTTAATTTTCAAAAAACACCATATTTTTGTTGTACTGCACATTGCTGCAGCTCCTCTTTTCACCCTGTGTGTTGAGCTCTCTGTTTTAGCTACAGAGTGAGACATCTCACTTCTACCCCATCTTTGTTGGGAGTCGCACATGCGCAGTAGCTAGGTACTGCGCGGTAGCTACTAGCTAGAAGCTAGCGGTTAGCCACCTCGTTCTCAACGGCAAAACACTGCTACAACACGCACGAGTTCACCTTTAATCTACAAAATAAATTGTATAGAACTACTTACATGTCCCTCGTCTGCAGGTATTCCACGCAAAGTTGGAAGTGCGCCCTCGTTTAGAAGAAGTCTCCCGGCTAATCCTGCCTCGTACTGACCGAAGTTGGAGAAACCGCTAGCTGATGTGGTATTAGCTAAAGTGGTTAGCACACACCAAATGTTTCGGCCGATGACGTAGATAGCCCTGCCGATTTTGACCAGCTCACCCGGAGACTGAAGGCAGGACACATTCAGAAACCGTATCTCACTCAAAACAGCATGGATGTTTTTTTTTTTTTCAAGTTTGTATGCGTGTGGAAGCACCAGAGACACAAAATAACACCCCAAATCCCAGAAAAAGTGATTTTTTTTTTTTCATAATATGGGCACTTTAAACCATCGCAGAAGAAGTGTGCCAGTCCAGCCTTAAACAGTGAAGAACAATGTAGAAAACAAGATGGAAATTTCAAGTCGAGTCAGTTTTATTCATAACACTCATCCCAAACAGCCACAGCAGCAAGACAAATCTACGTTTATTTGCCAAGTCTGTTTTCATTGCTTTTATCGATACACCAACTTTTCCATCTCAGCCAAATGTAAAAACCTTTTTGAGATATTTAGATTTTTTTTGTCAAATTGGAAATGCACATTAAAATGGGTCTGACTAGTAACTATACTTATGACAGGACATTACACATGCTGTAATTGGGCATCCACATAAGTACGTTGGAACCGCTCAACAAATGTAATACCAAGCCGCAAACCAAAACCAAAAAACAAAGCTCAATGCTGTGCTGCAGCTGTTGTAAAGAGGCCAATGCTGTACACCCAGTGTTCATGGCATCAAGCTTCATGTGTAGACTACGTATGTGCTTTTAAACACGTGAACAGTGTCAGAAATAGAGTACAGTCTGTACACATTTGGACAGTAAATAGTTGGGCACTGTGCTTAAGCACATATCATTTCGAAGGAAGCGGTTACTGGGGTGAACGTTTTGACTTTCAGCCTACGGTGTCCTTTGGATTGTTAAAAATCCTATCTGCATGTAAACTGTATGAATTGTGGCCCATTTTGAATGGCGTTGCCCCAATTTTTTTGAGCAGTGCAGTTGGACAACGATGTGTTCACCCTGTCTGGGTATAAACACTGTCAAATCTAAGCTGAAAAGTCTGCACTTTACCCTCAATAGCTATTGTTTAATTTCTTATTCTAATGTGCTTAAGTATAGCACCAAAACAACCAACATTGTCCAAACACATACTGACTGTACTGGATGAGTATTTGTTACAGTGTACAGTAACTAACTAGCATATAGCTTTCATTGTGTAATGATATCCTTTTTGTACAAACTGCTTTTACTAACCACCGCTGCATTTTTCTCCTTTTCTCCTTCTTTCTTCTCCTCTCATGTTTCTCTCCTACCCAATCTTTCTCACACTGTCGCTGGACCCTGTGCTGAATGGATGGCTGTTTCACCTCTCATTTCTGCTCTATCCATTTGTTCCCCATTTGTCCTGTTGCCTCCCTCCCTCCCTCCTCTGTCCTGTGGGCTGTCCTGTGGTCTCTCAGCTCTGCTCCTCCCTCTGAGGATCCTGCTCCTCCTCTGTCTGAGGCAGACGAACTTCTTAACAAGTAAGCTCTTTCTCTGTGTAAGCTTTGTCATGTGTTTGCCTGGTTTCTATAGGAAGGCTTTGACTTGTCAGAGTAACAGAGATATTACATCCACTAGTTTGAGGTTTGGTGGAGCGCAGCCATGTGACCAACATAGCGCTGGAATAAGTTGGCCGATGACCTTCTACTGATTGCCGATGGGTTCCTGTTTTAAAGAAAGCTCTCGCATTAGAGACTGCTTTATCTGTTAGCCATGTTTTTTTATTACAAGGTGGACTGTACTCCCAAGATAATGAAATATGTCTATCAGAGCGTCCCTAGTAATAGCGTAACTACTGCAGACAGCAGCATGTTGGTGGTTTAACTGGAGCTTCCCACTGTGGTGATTGGCTCGTGCCTGTTACCAACTTTTTGCTAGACTCGGCTCCTTCTTTAAGCACAGGTAAACGGTAACTGGTGACAGTTTGGCTAGTTTTTTAGGACAATATACAAAATGTCTGTGTTGACTCCAGAAGGTTTTTTATCAAAATATTTAAGTTGGGCTGGGGCTACTTATCTATTCACGACTAATTATTGTTAGTATTAGTATTTCAGTGTTAACTAACCCTTTTAAATGCATTCATCCTACAGGTTTGTGTGCAAGAACAACGGGGTTCTGTTTGAGAATCAGCTGCTACAGATTGGCATCAAGTCAGAGTATCGTCAGAATCTGGGTGAGTTGCGGGAAACACTGAAGGACCCGTCCAAAGTGTGATCCTTGTTATCCTTTTCCTCATATACACGTTGTAAATTGGAAATTTATTGGAAATCGTGAAATGTCACTGGTATTGGTATGGAGACATCTCCAGTGTTGACCGTGCCTGCCATAGTTGACTTGTTCTACTATTCACTCCGAGCACTCCATAAAGCACAAGCCATGTTAATAACCAGAATGACCGCGTGTCTCTCTCAGGGAGAATGTACCTATTCTACGGTAACAAGACGTCGGTGCAGTTTGCCAGCTTCACCACCACGGTCAGCTGTCCTGGGGAGCTGCAGGCTCATATCCTTTTTGTGCACTTATGTTTCACCGTGTTTGCTAATCATAAAATCTTCAAATGGGATCACTGGGACACCGCGTGGTATTCAGCCATTTCAAAGCAATCGCTGGGTTCAAAGTAGAGCCGGAACCCACTCGGCCGATATTATTAGCTCATTGCAGACATATCGGTACTGGCCTATGTATCAGCTGATAAATTACAAGACATTACAGAACATTACAGAAGCACCAAAGATATATTGTATTTTGAAACCGTGTCACCATGTTAAAGTTTGTCTACCGGTGTAGTGTCAAGATTATTTTTAAATTGTGAAATGTTCTGCCCAGCAATAGTTAAAAAACACATTTAAAGGAACCTCATCAAAAAGTTGTATTTAACTCTCAACATTCGGTCAGCCTTAAAGGTGCCCTGCCACACAAAACCGTTTTTACTTGCATTTTTTGAAATACGTCAGGTCCATATGTGTTTGTGTTATGTGGGGAATGTGAAAATGAACTGCTACCTCCTCTGTCAGCTCTAGCCACTGAAAAGAAATAAGCGGAGGAATCAGGCCAATAACAAAAGCTGGTCAGTCTGACGTGATGTTGCCTGAGCTCATTACTATTCATGAACTCACCCAGTTGCGCCGGGTAAAGGATGCCGATAGCCAGGCTCTCATTGGCTAGCTGTTAGCCAATCAGAGTCAAGCAGCTTAGCTCGTTGAATATTAATGAGAACTGGCACAAATCGAGCCGAGTCTTCCTGCAGGCTTTCTATACCACGCTAGAATGGCTTGAAACAAGGTAACCAAGGCATTTCTTCCACAAAAAATGTTACAGCGTCCATGGTAGAACTTCAGACAATACCACAAAGTAATGAAATATGTGTGGCAGGGCACCTTTTAAAAAATCTTGTCTCAGTCGGGCTGACTCTACCATCAATATGTACGTCTGAATTTTTTTTTTTTTAAAAGCTTAACCCGAGCAACTTATCTGTTGATAGAGAAACAATTGAAACTGGACCTTGTTCTCTTCACACAGACATCGGGAAGTAACAAGTACATGTCCAGTATACTGTATGTTTAAAGCTATAGTGCGTAGTTTCTGTCTCCCCCATGAGGAATTCTAAGTAATGACAGCAAAACTGTCTGTGCACGCACACGATACAAGCCTTCCGTGATCACGCACCACCCCCTACAATTCAAATCATCAGCGGCAGAAAACACTAGGAAGACCACGCTGCGTATCTTACAATACTAATTGTAAATATGTGTAATCAACTGTCTTGTCAGTTGTCACTATGTATGTTAAATCGTGATATAGTAATGTCGACTTTCTAAATCCTTCTAATACTGAGAAACGCTATGGCTACACTGAGTGCGAGGACAGTTTTGGGTGTTTGTAAGTCAAGTGTGATGTCCTGATGGTCCTTGACAAGCAGCCACAGCTCAACGTCCAGACCAAAGCAGTGGAGCCCCTGGTGGAGGGGGGGGCCCAGATCCAGCAGGTCCTCAACATCGAGTGTCTGACTGACTTCTCTGAAGCCCCGCTGCTCAACATCAAATTCAGGTAAGCTCGTACAACCAACCCCAGTCCTGACGTTGAGCAGTAAAAAAAACCAAAAAAAACTACAGATTGAAAATCTATGAAAATGACTTTGATGAATTGACTTGATAAGTCCGTTTTCCTTCACTGTATGGATTTTAAAATCATCTGAAATTCTTTGATGCGCTTGAGTTTCAACACTTTTCAATGCCTTAAGGCCGTTACACACCGGGGGCGTGACAAAACAACAACACACATATTTCACATCGAACCTATTTATACCGGCAGCAGTGCACATTTGCGACAGTTCAATTAAGGGTTGGGATGTTCACGCCAGCTCACCTCACCTCAGCAGCCAGAGATGCTCTTCACTAGCAAAAAAAAACTCAACGGAATCCATCTGTCGGTATACAGGCTGGTAGGAATATGGAAAATGGACGTTGTCAGGTAGCGGTTGCTCATTTTTGCCTTTTTTGTTGGTGTTGGGTTGGCGTATTTAAGGATAAACCTCTCCTACATTTTCCTTTGTCACTAACAAACCAAGTGCGCTAAAGTGATGAAACTCAATAACAAGAAACAACCCGAGCAGAAACGCACTTTGAAAGCAGTGTTTTCTGTCGACATAAAATGATTAAGACCAACACGTCCGCTAAAAAACTATTTATTTGTGGCCGGGTTAGCTCAGTTGGTAGGGCGGGCGCACATATATGGAGGTTTACTCCTCGACGCAGCGGCCGCGGGTTCAACTCGGCCCTGCGGCCCTTTGCTGCAGGTCATTCCTCCTCTCTCTCTTCATCTGTCCTGTGAAAATAAAGGCCTTAAAATGCCCCAAAAAATAAATAAAAATTACTATTTATTTGGGACTGTGGTTAACACTGGAGGATGGGGAGAAAAAAAACAAGACTATTCAATCCTGTCCACATGGAGCTTCAGACAAAAACCTAGATGGATGTGTAGACCTGCAGTGTGTTTGTGTTGTGTTCAGATACGGCGGAGCTCTGCAGAACCTGACTCTCAAGCTGCCCGTCACCATCAACAAGTTCTTCCAGCCAACTGAGATGGCATCGCATGATTTCTTCCAGCGCTGGAAACAGCTAAGCCAGTAAGTGTGTGTGTGTGTGTTATGTGTTTGGTCAGGGCGTCTAGGTTCCCTGGTAAAGCTGAAATCTCCTGTGTGAACTCTCCTCAGGCCTGCACAAGAAGCACAAAAGATATTCAAGGCTAACCACAGCATGGACACTGAAGTACTTAAGGCTAAGGTACGTCCACATTTAACAGCTCATTCTTCTGTGTGCTTCTCCATCAGCCACAGCTGTCTCCATGAAAAAGACTTTCTGGGGAACTGGCTGTGTTCTTGTGAATGTGCAGCAGAGATGCTGATAAGTCTCTGAGCTAGGGTCCAAGTCAGGTCTCAAGTCTCTGAGCTAGGGTCCAAGTCAAGTCTCAAGTCTCTGAGCTAGGGTCCAAGTCAGGTCTCAAGTCTCTGAGCTAGGGTCCAAGTCAAGTCTCAAGTCTTTGAGCTAGGGTCCAATTCAAGTCTCAAGTCTTTGAGCTAGGGTCCAAGTCAAGTCTCTGAGCTAGGGTCCAAGTCAAGTCTCTGAGCTAGGGTCCAAGTCAGGTCTCAAGTCTCTGAGCTAGGGTCCAAGTCAAGTCTCAAGTCTTTGAGCTAGGGTCCAAGTCAAGTCTCTGAGCTAGGGTCCAAGTCAAGTCTCAAGTCTCTGAGCTAGGGTCCAAGTCAGGTCTCAAGTCTCTGAGCTAGGGTCCAAGTCAAGTCTCAAGTCTCTGAGCTAGGGTCCAAGTCAAGTCTCAAGTCTCTGAGCTAGGGTCCAAGTCAAGTCTCAAGTCTTTGAGCTATGGTTAGGGTTATATGAAATAATTAAGATGCTTGTAGTGCTATGATCTGAATGATATAGCTAATAATTTGATGTGCAACAAAGTCCATCTGGAACCACAAGGTTCTGAGAGAAGAGCTAGAAAAATGGTTATAGACTCAGGGCATTGGGAAAATGTTGCTAAAATTGTTAGCAATTACTGTAACCTATTTTTCATTTACAGAGCACAACCATGCAATGTGCAGTGCATCTGCAACGAATGACCGCTTAGGTTTAGGCAGCTTAGGAATGACAGCTGTGAGTCACTCCCCAGACTAAAACCCAGTGTAACGTCAACTAAATAAAACTGTGACGTTACATGATCGACAATAAGCCTGTAAGCTGTTTTCAGCCACGGTTAATAATTAACATGGTGACGGCCAGAGTGCAATATTCAAAATTACACAATATGTAAATCCATTGACAGACCTATAAATGATATAAGCCATTGAGGCTCTCATGTTGTGCTAAATATTTTAGTTGAATTGGTTTTTGAAAGTGTATTAAAATCCATGTTTATAACCTTGAGTCCAAACAACTTTTGTCTCTCGTTATACTCCCATTTTTGTCCGTAATGTCCTATATTATGACCTCATTCTAATCCTATGATGTTCATGGTTCATTCTGTCTGATATGTTGGTGTGTAGCTACTGGGACTAGGAACGGCCCTGCTGGACGACGTGGATCCCAACCCAGAGAACTACGTGTGTGCTGGAGTGATCCAGACCAAGGGCCAGCAGGTTGGCTGTCTGCTGAGACTGGAGCCCAACGCCCAGGCACAGGTAACGCACACACGCCCCCTGTTTGGAAGAGATCCCTGTCCCACTACTCAGGAAATATTGGAGGGCATAAATCATTGCAGAGCCTCGTGCAGCACATACTGTAGCTTTTCTTTGCCAGGTTTGCAAGGTTTGCAAGGTAGAAGGCGAAATGTATAATTCTGCTGTATAGCTTAGCTAATTAGCAGACAATTTTCCAAACGTATTACTGTCAGTTTGTTGGATATGAACAGAAACTACTATTTTATTACATGCTCCAATTCTGAAACCAAGTTGTACTTGTTACCAGTTTTGGTGCATTTACACAAACCTTAACTGTGTGTGTCTGTCTGTGTCTCTCTCTCTCTGTCTGTCTGTCTGTCTGTGTCTCTCTCTCTCTCTCTGTCTGTGTCTCTCTCTCTCTGTCTGTGTGTGTGTCTCTCTCTGTCTGTGTGTGTGCGTGTGTAGATGTACCGTCTGACTCTGCGCTGCAGCAAGGACTCTGTGTCCAGGCGTCTCTGCGAACTGCTGGCCGAACAGTTCTAGAGTCCAGACCTCTACCGTGACCAGTACTCCCAGCATCCCCAGCGGCGACCTCTCCCTCCAGCCCTCCTGCCTCCTCCCTCCAACAAAGAGTCTTTGGTTAAAAAAAAAAGAAAAAAAAAAGGTGTAACCTACATAAGGGAAAAAGCAGCCACTGCTAGCAGCAGCGGCAATACTATTGTTATTATTGTTGTCCCAAATTCCGATTCCAGTTCATCCTCTACTTGTTAATTAACATGATGCTACATTCTTGTTTTTGTTGGTGTTTACCTGTGTGTGTGTGTGTGTGTGTGTGTGTGTGTGATGGTTGTGCTGGGGTCCCATTCTGCTCCATCCTGACTGTACTGATGCTGTGTGTGAGAGAGAGCGAGAGCTACTTCATTTGAATTGGTAGAGCATTCCTTGAAGTCAAATGGGTGGAGCTGTTAATTGCACACATGAACTCATACACATGCACAGACGCACACATTAGTAGAAGGCCTCCATGCTTTCTGGTGGGATCCACTAAAGAAGTGAGACCCGAGGGGCCCAGCACTCTGGTCTCTGCCGCTTCTGCCCACTCATTTCCGTCAAGCATTCCCGGTGAAAATGCACCTAATGCGTTGGGATCCTCTTTTAGAGCCTCCAGCATGAGCCACCTTACTTTTTCCCCCCTGAAAGAACTGCTTCCTCTCCTGAAGCCCTGTAATGAGTAGCCTTTCATTTTAAAGAACTACGTAGTACTCTCGTTTGTGTTTATTGACGTGTATGTAAATATGTGCCGTGTATTACTTTATCGCTTTCTGAGACATTCCCATCATGCTTGTTTACAACGCCTGTAATTAACCCAGCCACTCAAGTAGAAGGATGGCACAGAATGGACACTATGTAGATGACTGGTCCAGGTATGAGACTTGCAGTGTCGAAACAGTCCACTGCCTAAGAGATGGTTCCAGCTGGTTGCCGTTGTAAAGCTTAGGGGAGCGCCTGTACGCTGTATCGCCAGCAGCATCATCCTTATCACTGTAGTCTTTTGTGTAAAACTGGCACATTCTTTTTTTTAAGGCTCTTCCGATAAAACGTATATCTTACCAAGTGTGTTTTTCAAATGTATCTTGTTCTCTACAACAAGCCACGCAAAGACGCGATTTATACTTTACTGAAAGCATTTTCAAGCAGCATGCTTTAGTTTTATAAGAGAGAAGAGACAGTGACGAGGATGAATAAATGTGGATGAGACACAGACCCACTCTATATCTGAGAGCCATGATGGCTCCAGAGAGCCCTTTTTAATGGTTTGGGTTGCTCCACCACTGTCCATATAGAGTCCAGTTGATTTTCTTTCTGAAGACGTGCACAGCCTTAGCTATGATTCAGAATAGGACACAAATAGAGGCACAATAATCACCTAAAGCAATTGAACAACTTTATTAGCCAGTGATGCTCTGATCCAGAGCCAACATATACATGAGCCATTTCCTTCCCAGGCTGTACACATTCATATTCCTGCTTGTCCAGCCAAGCATTCATAGAACAGATCGATCAATCAGCCACTACAGTCGAGAACACAGTTCTTTCAGTACAGCGTCCACAGCTTTCCAACTCCTCCTGGGCTTCCTCTCACGCACAAGCACTGATGTGGGAGAGGACAGGATGTAAGACACCCAGATGTCCATAACAAATACAGGGGACTGTGTGTTTGTGTGTGAGTGTGTGAGAGAGAGAGAGAATGTGGCTGTAAGCAGGTAAGAAAAAAAAAGCCTAAAGACATTTCTAATACATGGTCACATCATAGTCTGTGGCTGCACGGCAATCACAGGACATTGAACTTTGTAGTGGAAAATGTAGTCATTTTGTCATTCTGTGTATGTATGTATGTATGTATGTGTGTGTGTGTGTGTGTGCGCGTGCGTGCGTGCGTGTGTGCGTGCAGTATCCACTAGCTAATGCAGCCTCATGTATCGGTGTTAAGAACATGTCCAATACCTGTGTTAGAATTAAGATTTACTCTGTAATGAAGAAATGTGAAAGTAAAACTATGCCATATATATCTGATCCGACGCCTCCTGTCTTCCAGTGTCTTACTGTATCACAGTGATCAAGATTGAACAGGATTAAAGGAAACATGAAACGGTTCTTAACT
The DNA here is from genome assembly GCF_031162955.1 of Sander vitreus. NCBI lineage: Eukaryota > Metazoa > Chordata > Actinopteri > Perciformes > Percidae > Sander > Sander vitreus. The sequence goes on along the minus strand of NC_135869.1, from coordinate 4,705,831 downwards.
TCTGAGATTCACAAGGAAATACAATAACAATTCCAACTTACCAATTGTGACCAAACGCATACTTTACTACGTTACTTTATTTCTTTAAAATCTTAAATTGTGGCTTCAAGTTTTTTCAGGCAGTAGATTTCTGCACATCCAGCGATGCTTTGAAAAGATTTCAGCATTCACACGCATTCACATAAATCATCTGCAGGAAATGCACTTTCTAGTTAGGACACTTTCTGTACTTAGATCGCCTACTACAGTACTTCTGCATACTTCTGCATACTTTAAGCTACAGAAACCATTAAAATAACAGAATGTTTAGCTGGTTAACACTTCACGGGTGACAGGTAACTAAACCCCACAGTTTTGGCTGAAGTGCCTCTACTCTTGAAAAAACATAAAAATAAAAGCCCCCGTGAAAAAGTAATACATGGAACACAATATATAGAATTAAAATACTTGGCCCTATAATGTCAAGATTTGGACCTGAATCCATCAACAATACTACTAAATACCCATAATCATTGGTTATAAGCATCTTTCTTTCTGCTTGTATTAAACTTTTTCTACCTTTTCTACTGTTTAAAAATAAGCTTTTTTCAGTCAATAGGAGTAATCTTCAAAATCCTCTTCAACCTACTCCACTTTGAAATGCTACTCTTTCTGCACACTTAGAGCTACAGACTTCATTTAAACTTTAAACAAGTGACTACACTTTGAACTATTGAACTTGTATTATGCTTTTTGATATCTTTTACAGTTTGTCAATTATCACAGTTTATGTTTTAGTTTTTTTTTTTAGACCTTTTCTGAGTTTATAATGGGTGTGTATTTGCTGAAGGTTCAGCCTTTAGGCTACATCCACACTAGTCTCGTACAAGTGGCAACTTCTGGATCTGAAAAGTGAAGCCAAAGCTGAAGCTCCTTAAGCTGCATTCTCTCTGGGGTGACTCCACTGGCTCCAAAAAGAAGTCTGTTTCTATAGAAGTCTTCTTCAATACAGCATCTCAATTTCTATAGAAGTCTGTGGAGAAATGATCCTACTTCTCTCTTGATTTACAACCTCAGTAAACATTTTTATAATGAGTATATGGTCTTCCATGTTTTAATTTAAAACGTTGACCCTCTTCCTGAAAGCTGGGACCCGGACCTGTGCAGAACTGACAAATGTCGGACTCCAACCCAACCAGACCAAGGAAACCATGTCCCTCTCTGCGGCTGATTGCGATGAACAAGTTCACGTTAATTTACAAATTATCAAAACCAAATCCCACTGCAACGTTAGTAACCTTCTCCCCTGTGACTGGCCCTGTTGATAAAATCCTTACTCATCTTATCCTTGCCAAGGACGGTAAGATCCATCCAGGTTTCCTGTTCTTCCTCTCTTGCTGATTTAAACAGCGTGGTTAATCCACTCGTTTTTGCAGCATTAAAGTCCACTCGCTGTCATGGTGACGTATCATGACAACCGCGGCTCGTTCAGAATCGGCTTTACAGTGTTGCATATCTAGCGTAATAAGGACTTCGGCTGTTTGCCCTTTTGAACTAAAATCACTTACTATGTTACTATGGCTGCTAACACTACCATCGCCTGATCTGTGCTCCCTGACTCTTCCCAGACACACACACACACACACACACACACACACACACACACACACACACAGAGGAACCGGAGGGTTTCTGGTTCAAGTCCCGTACGGAGTGTGGACTGGTAGCTGCAGAGTGGCTGCCAGTGCACCTCCTGGGCACTGCCAAGGAGCCCTTGAGCAAGGCACCGGATCCCCAACTGCTCGGGGCGCCTCTCCATGGGCCCCCTCTCTCTAACGTCTCTCCATTAGAACATGCATACAGGTCCTGGGCGTGTGTGTGTATTTCAGGCCTCAAATATAATAAATTATTAATTATTACGATCAGCCTGTCTGATCTCCACTTGGGTATTACACAATACTAAATGGACCCGGACCCATTCAAACCGTGGCACTGAACCTTTGCGAGTCCTGGGTCTGGTTCTAGGGTTCGGGCAGACCAGTTAAGACCTCTGGCCTTGGAATAGTCTCCACTAACTTGAAGCAGCTCCTCTTTTCACCCTGTGTGTTGAGCTCTCTGTTTTAGCTACAGAGTGAGGCATCACACTTCTGTTCTATCTTTGTTTGGGGTCGCCCATGCGCAGTAAGTACTGCTAGCTAGTCATTTGCAGAGTATGAGGGAGTGCCATGCTAGCAGCTAGGCGAGCATTATAACGTGTGTTACAAAGTGATGCGCGTTCGTCACGGAAGTAAAGGCTGGACTACAATAGAGCTGTTTGGAGCAGTTTGTGAACAGTGTTTTCTGTTGGAGATGGTAAGTCCCTTTGGGGTGGACTTTGGGCTTTTTCACTTTGTAAACCTATAACAAGCACAAAAAGATATATAACACGATAAAGGAAAGAGGAAAAGCCAAAAAGCATAGCCTAATATGAGCATTTTAACATAATGTGGTATGGGATAAGAGATATAGTACAAGGTGAAAGGAAGTAATATAACATATGTAGTAAATGGATTGCATTTATACAGCGCTTTTCTAACCTGAACAAAGTGCTTTACAATTTGCCTCTGGTTCTCCATTCACACACACATTCACACACACATTCACACCCAGATGGGGACGGAGATTCCATGGACAGGAGGAGGAGGAGCAGGGGATCAAACCACCGACCTTGTGATTAATCGACAACGCGCTCTACCTTCGGAGACACACACAGACGCCCGCTAGCACATCATTATAACTTGGAATAGAATAAAGTATCACATATAACAGTTTATAGGACACCTACTAAAGGAGCTACATTAAAAAAAGAAGAAAATGCGAACATGTTACTTCCATCAGCGAGTGTAGTCCTTCAGTCCTTCAGTGCCTCGTCCTCTGAACACCACAGCATGGCGCTAACCTAGCCTATACTGTCTCTCTGAACTTTCTTTCACAGCGATCATGTCTCATCCCGTTGGCTGCTGCTGCCGACAGTTCACGTGGAGGATCATCTGTTCCTGAAAGTCTGGATAAGCCTGGTGAATGTCCTTCGAGGTGTCTTATCAGGTAATGAATGGACACCGGCGAAGGCAGCCGTCCGACGTGCATCGGGCATTAACCCGAACATATCTACAGCCATGCTCTTCCACTCCTGTTATTGGTATAAGTCTAAAGCTGGGCCCGGCCTGCCCCTCACAGACCTCAGACTGGAGACAGACACGTCATTATATGGTTAAAACATCAAATATTCAGCACTCTTGCTGCATACCCATCACTGTTTTAACCCTTGTGTTGTCCTTCGGGTCACCGGGACCCGCCCAGTTTATTTGACATTTTGTATTGGCCTGGCGTTGAGCTTCGGGGGTTATAATGGTGATGCTTTTTGACTGTGATCGTCCCACATTTACGCTGCTGCTGCTGCTGCTGATGTTATCACAAGTCATTGATGTACCTTACTGCCAACAAACCGTGCGTGTAATGACGGAATTAACCAAGAAACAAGCTGCAGTTAGATACAAAGCTAGCTCTGTGATCTAGTGGAGCAAGCTACCATTTATTGCAGTGGTTCTCAAACTTTTTTTCAATAATGTACCCCCTGTGAAATATTCTCTGTGCCAGTACTCCTGACCAGCACAAAGCATTTTTTGGGGGAAAAGAAAGCCTGTATAAAGAGGTACATTACAGCGCTGCACCAACCCCAACAACTTTGTAACTGAAAAACATTTAAATGCTACTTCAAATGTTTAAAATCCATTACTAAATTAATTTACTATTATAGTATAATTGTTCAGGGAAATATGCATGACTGAGTGCTGCTAACTTTAACAATAAATCTAATGGAAAATAAACTTTGTAAACCAAAGAACACCAATAAATGTCAATTAACTATCTACTTATGGTTACATTGGAGTGTTGCTTACGTTAGCTAACTGCATTTATAATCCATCTATGGTAGCTATTATCTTACGATAAAAATGGACATCCTCTCATCAGCTTACCAGCGAGCGTTCTTCGGGAACAAGGAGAAAGAATGGGGTGTAATGCTGGAATTATCCGGTTTTTGGAACTATTGGCGGCTCCACCACAGGCATTACTTCCACATTCTCCGATTACAACAGAAGTCTGTATGGGGGTGTCCTAACTCTCATTAAACGCCTCTGGGTATTTCCAAAAGCTGCGTACGGCCCTGTTAGTGTAACTCAAGTCATATTTCTGTCTCTGTGTCCCGACCAGCAGCATCAGATTACCAACAGTCTAGGTCTGTCCGAGGTTTTTCCTCGCCGCTGTCGCACCAAAATGCTTGCTCTTGGGGGAATTGTTGGCACTCTGTAAATGATAGTGTGGTCTAGACTTACTCTATCTGTAAAGTGTCTTGAGATAACTCCTGTTAGGATTTGACACTATAAATATAATAGAACTGAATGAACTGTAAGTGTTGAGGAGCAGGCAGGACGCTGTTTTCCCTAGCTTTGAGGAAGACTAGGTGCACGTATTTGGCAGGGTGTTTTAGGCGCCCTTCCTCAAAAAAAATATTTATGTTTTGCAATTTCGAAAAAAATGCGGTTTTCCCCATGCATTTTGCATCTCATTTTCACATCATTTTGTAGCATTATTATCACCATATCTGTGTCTGAAACGTTGGAAAAGCTAGAGCAGATAATAAATAAATAACACTCAAAAAGCTTAAAGACTAAACTTGCTAAATAAGTCCAACTACAATCATTAGGCCTGAGCAGTGGTGTAGTCTAATGTATTGTATTAGGTCTACTGTACTGTATATTGGCCAGAATCTTCCTTTGGGGGAGGGGGGGCCATATCAAAGTGTGTGTGTGTGTGTGTGTGTGGGGGGTCTAGGGTGTCCTCCCCCAGGGAAGTTTTGAGCATCAACGACTTCATTGTATTCTGATACACTTTTATGCACCAATTTACGGTAGAAATACCTATATGTAGCCTATGTGAAGAAGAAAAACACAGATGACAGTTCAAAATATATCAAAAATATAATGGAAAGTATGTAGTTGTGGGTGATCGGGCATTTTTAAGTGGGTATATGGAAATCCTGGAGCTTTCTTAGTGGGTATACCTGCGTATACCTGCGTATCACGTAGACTGAGACAAGTCTTTTAGTTACATTCATTCAGCTCAGGTGCTGCACCTAAACCTTATAAACCCCTGTTTTACATCTGCACTGTGCAGGTGATCAGTGGTGCAGAGAGAGGCCTACACAGCTGCAGTTAGTCCACATCTGTATGAACTGCCTTTAATCAATCATCTCCAGACAGCTGTATAGACCTGACAGTGTGTGCACACGAATGCTGAGTGCTGCGATGAGGCAGAGAAGCTGACTGAGCGACGCTGTGCTTGTTGTGCTGGAGGGCTGACAGCGCAGAAGCGACTGCGCGTGCGCGAGGCTGCCAAGGCACTGATTGGCTGAAGATGACATCATCCAGTCAAGCTCTATTGTGGGAACGATGAGCTCATCGTTTAGAAGCCAGTTAGTGATCGCAGAGTGAGGACAGAGAGGACGCAGCGGCGGCAGAGGACAGCTTTATCCGGAGCAGCAGCGGACAGAGGACTATCTGCACACCTGGGACAGACACTGGTACATACACTGGGACAGAGACTGGGACTGGGACAGACCCTGGGACTGCTCTGGGCTTCTGCTGCAACAACAGGACTGTCCGGCCATTTCCAAGGGACACTAACAGTGAGTAATAACAATATTAAATAAGTAGCATCACCATTCTGCGTAAGGAAAACAAATTCTCTAAATATAAAAAGTGGCATATTTTCACAACTGAAGGGTTGTTGTTGTTTTTTTTAGATAGGATCTGTGTGCATCATAGGCTGTATATAAAGAGGCTGAGCTCAGAAAGAGTCGCAGGATAGTACGTCATCAGAACAGATACACATTTTGGCCATTGTTATCAAAGTTGCACGAACAATGCCTGCAGGTGTCCCCTGTTGTGCTGCAGGTATGGTCTGGTCCCGGCAGAGCGAGGCGGAGCGGCCCGCGCTGTCCGCCATCCTGCCGCGGCTCTACCTGGGAGCGGAGAGCGACGTCACGCAGGTAGGACCCGGGCCCGGGACTCTCACACATTCGTCAAAGTATCCATTCGACTAGGCTATGTCAAAATACTCGAAAGGCCCGCGTGTTTTACTTAAGTAAAATGATCAGCAAAATGTCCTTTGGCAGCAGTGTTATGTTATTATTGTGATATTATATTATTATATTTGACTGTGGTTGAGGCGGAGCTACTTTTAACTCGATATGCAGTTGGGAAGTTACATTTATACATTTTAGTCACAGATTATATCTTGTGTATATGAATCTGCAGCGGAATGAGTGGAGTAACAAGTAGAAAATAAGAATCACTTTTCAATATGTCCATGACACTATCGTACAAATATCCAAAAAAAAAACGCGTGTGTGATACGTGTGTGTGATTGTGTGTCTGCGTGTGTGTGTGTGTGTGTGTGTGCGTGCGTGTGTGTGTGCGTGCGTGTGTTTGTGTGTGGGTGTGTTTGTGTGTGCGTGTGCGTGCGTGTGTCTGTGCGTGCGTGTGTTTGTGTGTGGGTGTGTTTGTGTGTGCGCGCGCGCGTGTGTGTGTGATGTCTGTCTGCGTGCGTGTCTGTGCATGCGTGGGTGCTGTGTCTGTGCGTGTGTGTGTGTGTGTGTGTGTGTGTGTGTGTGTGTGTGTGTGTGTGTGTGTGTGTAGGAGCGGCTGGCCTCTCTTGGGATCTCCTATGTGCTGAGTGTGAGCCGCTGCAGCCCCCAGCCCTCCTTCCTGCCCTGCTCCAGATATCTCCGCGTCCCCATTGACGACTCTCTGCGGGACGAGCTGCTGCCCTGGATCCCACAGGCTCTGCGTTTCATTGGTCAGGACTCACTCACCTCCCCCCACAGCCAACATGTTAACATGCACGCACACAAGTGTCCAAATATTGATTCGATTGCTGTAAGCAGCTGCTTGTCTCTCCCTGTGCGCTGTGTTCAGATGCGGCCATGTCCTCTGGAGCCTCGGTGTTGGTTCACTGTGCAGCAGGAATCTCTCGCTCCCCGGCTCTGGCTGTCGCTTACATCATGTACAGCCTGGGAATGGACCTGGATCACGCCTACAGGTACGTCCATCAGTGCATGTTTGTAGCGTGTGTTGTTAGTTATCTCCGGCTCTTTTTATATAAGTGCTCAACAATAAGTTGGTAACACTTTACTTGAAGGTATCTACATAAGAGTGACATGACACTGTCTTCATGACAGTGTCATGTCACTCTTATGTAGATACCTTCAAGTAAAGTGTAACCGATACGTTTAATAAAGACATCTAAGTCAACTGAATGGTAGATAGCTATGTAGCTATCGTGGCTATTCATTGGAACAATTTGACACACTGTCTCAGCAGCTGGACACTGTCTCGGCAGCTAGACACTGTCTCAGCAGCTGGACACTATCACAGCAGCTGGACACTGTCTCAGCAGCTGGACACTATCACAGCAGCTGGACACTGTCTCTGCAGCTGGACAAAACTGCTATTTTGACTCCTACAGTAGCCACGTTTCAATAAGAGCAGCCTGTCAAGCCCTGTTGCCTTGAAAGCTGGTTCTGAAAACGTCGTAAGTCCCTCCTCTCTGAGGACGGCAGCTATATTCCGTTTGGATTCACAGTAAGTACAACTGGGGGGTGTCTAACTGCGTGTCAATCACTGCTCACGCACACGCATTCATTCTCCCTTGTGGGGGGCGGGGCTTAGGAGACCGTTTGGGGCTTTAGCAGAAAGGGGGGGAGGGACTGAGAAGTTGTCGAAGAAGAAGTCCTGGATCTTCGCAATCCCTACCTACAGCACCTTTAAAACGTAGGTTTTGCATTGCTGGATGATATAATAGCATGGTTGAGACCTGTGGGAAAGATTCCAGAGAGTAGAGTGAAATATCAACCAGAGTGGGTTTGTGAGCTGTTGAAGACTTGTAGCCCTAACCCACATCCTTTCTGTCCCCTTCTAAGGTTTGTGAAAGAGCGTCGGCCCTCCATTTCCCCAAACTTCAACTTCCTGGGTCAGCTGCAGCACTTCCAGGGCACTCTGTGCCAGAAAGCCTCGGGGGGCGATCTCCACATCCGTCTGCCATCCATCACTGACAGTGTTACCCACTCTCCCATCAGCCAGAACATGAGTCATCAGGCTGACAGTGGCAGCAGCGAGGCACACACGGAGAACTGGTATGACACAGAGCAGAGAAAGCAGAGACACTCGGAGTCAGATGGAAGTGGACAACAGCAGGTTTCTCTGTCAGGGGAACTTCAGACTCTTCATTTGACTCTTACTCAAATCCAGCAGCAAATCCAGACACCATGTGAGCTTCCAGCTCCGAGCCCCTGTGAGCCAGTCCAACCGTTAGCAAAGCCCACGCGACTACAACTCCCAGCAGGCTCTGCTTCTCTATTAGAGAAACGCAAAAGCCTCACCCTGTCTTTGACCCCGTTGGGAACGGGCCCTCCCTCCCCGGCAAGCAGCAGCCAGCAAGCAAGGAGCACCAACACATCTCAGAGTGTCCACCAGAGGGAGACGGGACAAAAGGCTGAAGCAAAGACCCGTTGTGACAGTGTCCCCCGCAGGCAGGCCGAGGACAGCCGCAGGGAGCAGGGGGACATTGTCCCCCGCAGGCAGGCCGAGGACAGCTGCAGGGAGCAGGGGGACATTGTCCCCCGCAGGCAGGCCGAGGACAGCTGCAGGGAGCAGAGTCCCTACCACAGCCTGGGGAAGGAGCAGGGCCTGCTGTCGCCATTCAGCTTCACCCTCAACAAGCTGCTGGGCTGGGGGGAGAGGGTGCTGCTGGGGGGCCTGTTTGTTCACCCTGTTAGGATGGGACAGCCAGCACTGCCCAACAGGTGCTGAGGAGGCCCGACGGGGTGGAGTGGGGGGGTGGGGGGGGGGGGTGTTTCTGTTTCTGTCTGTGCATGTTTGTCAAATTGAACCAACAACCACATACAGTAAGTGGAACATACATACAGGAGGTCTGAAAGAACTTTTGTCTTCTATTTATTGAATTATTTATTTTATTGCATATAAGAACTATACTTGACACTAAACCTCCACACAAATGCATCTTGTTTATTACTTGTTGATACGGGTCAGCTTATCTTGACATGTGTAAGATTCAGTTATTATAAAAAGACTTTTGGCACTATGGCTTGAGATGTATTTACTGATGATTAAAGATGACATTTCACGTGTGTCCCGTTGCCTTTGTGGTTTAGAGCGGCGCTCCTCAACATCGTTATCTGGACTTTAGGTGTCTAGACTTGTAGCTGTTGGAAGTAACAACATTGAAATATGACTGTTATTTCTGTTTAATCATTAACAATATTATCTTTTTTTCTCTTACAAATACATAGTGCCTAAGAGGCCACATTTATTTTCTCGACAGTTGCGTTTCTCACAATAATTCCTTTGGAAATGTTCTGCAGAGACACACATGTTGTGCAGGAGTGCAAAGGTAATGAAGGAGTTCAAGTGTTTGAGCTGGTTAAGGCATTCATTCTTTTTAAAAGAAGACACTGTTACCTTTGCAATATATGAGATATGGTTATGACCTTCAAATGGCTCTATAATGGGCCCAATGCCAGCTAAGTCCATTTTAAATATCTATAGCCCGATGTCACCGAATATAGGCTGTACTCGCCCTGACTTTTAATTGAACAAACAACAGTTGCAATAGCTGTAAAGAGTAAAAACCTCATTCATTTTTCCTAGCTATGCCACCGAACCCCCCCCCAACCTGCTCAGTTTTTGGACATATTCAATGTCATCTGTAAAATTGATGTAATTCAGTATATCAGACAATAATCAAGGCCGTATTATCAAGAGGGGAAAATGAGCAACTGCAGAACCCCAGGGCCTGACAGCGCCGGGCCTACTGGGACTGGTTTGTACTGGTTTCATTGAGAATGGATTTTGGGATGTGCGCCACAAAGCACAACATCAGCTGTCACTGGACGGGCCTTCTTGGTAGATCCTGCTGCATTTCTTCATCCTGCGGGCGGCCCCGTGAACAGGGCTCCTGTGCTGGCATGTTTATTTGAGCTGATGATAGTGTGCGTACACTGTGCATGTTTCTAAATGAGTCTGTGTTTACTGTACTCTGATGAGCACGTAGTATTCCAGCAGACAGATACTGAACACCAGGGGTCAGCATGGTTACACTGTGGGCCACTCTTCTTCAGCATTGTTCAGCGGAGATGCAAGTGTGTTTTTTTTTGTTTTTTTTCCCCAGTATTGTGTGTAATTTAAGAATTAAAGTCATTCCAAAAACTGGTTGTTTTAGTATTGTACATGAGGGCAGAAGGTAGGCTGCTTACGGTCCAACAGCAGCCTAATGTGGCCATTAAATGAATACTTATACTTTCTATAAAGCATACAATGGATCATACTCATGTTCTAATTTTTATTATCAGCCAGAAGAAAACACAAGTTTCATCACACTATTTTAAAGGTTAAGTAGCCCATCAGTGTTGATTAGAATGGCACCATTAATAATGTGTTATGGGTTTTCATTGGATGTGGCTATAATTGTGCATTCTGTAATGTTAATAGCAGTTTTTATCAGCGCAGCTGACATGTGGGCTACAGGTAGACTAGGACTGTTGATAGGAACTTTCTGGCAGGTGTCCAGATAGAAAGGCGAGGTATCTGTGGCCTTAAGGCGCACATTTCCAAAGCATTCCACGTTTGGGTTGGATTGAATTACAAAGGCGTAGTGCTGTTTTATGTTTATGAAGAAAACAAAACAGAGTTAACCCATTTTAAGTTGACCATAAATGAGTTGTCTTATTAATCGAGTGTTACATGTATACATGTTATTGTTACAGCTAAAACACGAGCTACTGGAAGACTGTGCTGGTAAGCCAACGACAAAACAACAAAATATGAAATATTATTACAATGTCAGTGAAATAGTTCGGAGCTCGTGCTGCTTTTACATCGTGCGCGGGCCTAGGCTAGGCTGAAATGATGTCACGGATACTCCACATGACCAAATAAGGAAACTGACACATGAAAGTGGAATTTGTTCTGCCTCAGTATTCAGTTTTAATGGGCTAAAGGCTAAGAAAGCTGAAGTGTGTGCAGGGCTCTATCGTGCATTTTCTGTCACACGGATAGGCCGGCTGGTGTGTGCTGGTGTGTGTGTGTGTGTGTGTGTGTGTATGTGTGTGAACATTAGTCCGGGCTCTGCTTTAGTAAGAAAAGAGGAAGCAGTTCCGCCCCCCAGAATCTGCCTGGAGGCCGAGGAGAAAAAGAAGAAAAAAGAAAGCAGCACGCGACCTAGCCCGTTCAGACCGAGAACTAAAGCCGGAACTCGGTGCTGTTGTGGCGGGAGGACACACTGCGGCTGTCCGCTCCGGTTGTGTGTTGAAAAGCTCGTTGTAGAAAATGAGCTTCATGTAAAGAACTTTCACTTTGAAGCTGGTGTCTTCTGCTAACAGGAACGTTAACGGGCGGATCTACTCGACTACTTCACTCGGGATTGGCTCGGCTCGACTCGGCTTTAGCTTGCTGGTGAACGGCGGGGACTGTGGACCGGTTTGTGATCAGGACTAATCCCAGTTTCTAACCAGTATGAGTGGAGAAGAGGAAAGATTCAAACTGGTGGTGGTGGGAGGAGGAGGGGTGGGGAAGAGCGCCCTGACCATCCAGTTCATCCAGGTAGGACTCTTCTACATCCGGGACCTTACCGAGTCTGACCAAGAGCCTGTAGGTTAGGCTACAGTACTTAGCATACTCTGTTAGTGTCATATTTCCATCACATTATGTTGTTGGGAACACTCTACACTAAGGGTATAACCAATTACTTTTTTAGGTCAATAAATTACTCCCAATGCTTTGTAGATAAGCTGCTGGCTGTTAATGAGAGAGAAAACTCTCTGGCTGCTGAGTCAGGTCAGGTCATTTGTCCCAGGTTTTTTTTTCTCACTTTCCCATAGCCAAAGTGATTTCATTTTATTGTAAGAACAATGAGTAAGTAACAATAAGAGTGACCAAGTCTTGAATTGTGAGTAAGTTATTAATAAATACATCCTGGTCCAGACTGTCAGTGGTTTCAAACCCCAGTCCCTGGTTGTCCTGATTGAACTAAAGAGCCACAAAGGCTAAGCAAATTGTGAGGGGGGGGTTTTCACAACCTGGCAACCCAAATTGTTGTTCAGATTATTGCTTATTGCTGATTATTACTTTTTACTGATCTATGAAGCATTGGCAGGGATTTGTAAAGCCATTGATACAGCGTATAAACCCTCTATAAAGGGTGCAGCAATCCTGTAGGAGCTCTTTTCCAAAGTACACGTAAGTGTCTTAGATGCTTACATGCCTTTCTCCCAGCCTCTTGGCAACATTGGTTTTCACTTCCATCCAATTCATGAAAACCCACTTGAAACCTGCTTGCAGTCATCACAAGCTAAGTTTCCATCCACTTGTCAATTGAATTATCTGAAGTTCGGTAAAAAAAGTCATGCGAATAAAGCTGGTGAAAGTGTGTTTCCATCCAACGGCTTTAAAGCGAATAAAAAGCTGTGCGTAATGACGTCACATGCTGTTTTGCAGTCAAATTGGTATATCAAATTGATTTGAGACATTTTAAGGTGTTTCCATTCATTTTCGCACTGAATCGCACGACATTCAAGCAAACGTTTGTGAACAAAGTTTTGCTAGACAAAATGGATCGCGCCATCTATCAACCAATGATCAATATTGCACAAGTTGTAATAGTGCGTATGTGCCAGCTGATAGCGACATATCAAGCTATAATAAGAAAACAACGACGCTATCAACACATTGCTATGATGATGCAGATGCACGTAAATGCCCGACGCCACGGAGGCGGCCTGTGGTGTGGGAACGACAGCGTTATATTTTGCTCGTAAATTAAATAAAAAAAGTCTCTCGTCTCCTCGTTCGTCCACTTCCATCTGTCTTTGTTGACACCCGCCATGTGTGCAAACAGAGCGGAAATACTGGGTGGAAATTGGAACTAAAACGTCTTCTTCGTTTTGTTGCGGGTTGCAACCATAAAATGACCTAAAACTTAATCGCAGTTCATTATGTATTCGGCAAATAACGTTTCCATCAGCGTTTATCGCATAAGCCGTATATCGATCAAGATAAAATCCGATGAGACCGAACGTATTTCCTTTGAGTCGATATTCATGAAATTCAGTCGAATTTTACTGTTTCCATAAGGCATTTTTCATTCGATATCACTTAATTCGGATAAAAACGTGTGGCTGGAAACGTAGCTACAGAGAACATTATGTCTGCTTTTGTTTCATTCAAGTTGTATTGCATGCATAGAGTGTAAAAAATAATGGACAGAGCTTCCGACTTAGCAATGCTAACCAGGCTAACACTGTGGACATTAAAATAGACCTCAATCAGTTTTTTGGCTGTTGTCCGTGTTTTCATCTTAAACATTTGACCCTCTCACTGTGTGTTCACTTCATCAAAGTTCATTGAAACATGTTGGCCTCCTAAAAATGTCTTGCTTACCAAGCTAGCTAGGTACCGCTAGCATTAGCTGGTAACTTGAGGAAAAGTTTTCAGATTTTCTGTTCTTCCGTACATGCAGATGAACGGAGGTCTTTTACCTGTCGGTAAATCTCCACTGGATCACTCGCATCAGAGGGATTGAAAATAAGCAACGTATCCTCTTTAGCATTTAGCTTAGCACAGTGCCATTGTAACAATAAACAAAACTGGCTTAGCCACGTCATCTTTCCCAGCTCCGCCCTTTCGTCAAAAATGGTCACAAACCAATGGGTGACCTCACTGATTCTACCTCCATTATTTGTACAGTCTCTTGTTGCATGGTTGTAACTACACAATAACAGTTTGGGCAAGTTTGGAAAAATAAGCATGCAGACATTAGGGGCGGGAAAAAAATCTAAAATCATATGTATCGTGATTATTATTTTTTTTGCGATGACTTTTAAAATCGATTCTTTTCCCTAGAATCAATATTTTTTTAAGGTTGCAGAACCCGGCTGTAGCTGGTCAGTTAGTCTATATCCTTCACGTTCCACTTCCAGACAGCTAGCTATCTGTCCAATCTGAGTTTTCTCTCGCACGACTATTTTGCAGCGGCTCTGTGCGGAGTTTAGCGCCGCCCATGCCGATTCTGATTGGTTTAAAGAAATGCCATTAAACCAGTGCACGTTTTCCTCCCATGCCCGAATGCTATGTGGAGTAGCCAGACCTTCTTTCAGCGCGCTTTGGAGGAGGGTCTGGCAAAGCGAGAATACTGGTCAGAGTTTCCATCCAGAGGTGCCGGTCATGTGACCTGAAAGGTTTTAACACAATTCAAATTGTGCAGAGGGAATTATTTCCACCAGACAATTAGAATTTTCTGTCCTCGTCATTGTTTTCCAGTCAATGACCGGTAATTATCGGACAACGGAAACTCAACTACTGGTCAGTTAAAGAACCATTTCTTTATATTTTGCTAATTGATTACATGATACAATATAATATTTATGTGTCGTGCCACTAAGTGGCCCATCCCACACGGAATTACATGACACCAATACATGACACTAATACAAAAGTAAGTTCATCCACAGCTTCTGGTTCTGGTTTTAGAAAAATGCATAGTACAACAACAACAGCTCTTAAGGTTTTAAATTACTTTATTGAATCCATGGATAACAAGCAGCATTGCGCAGCCCTTTTTATTGACCGTTCTAAGGTGTTGGCACTGACACAGTGGACCACATAGTGCATTAGAACAGACTCTCTAGGGCTGGACTTCTGAACAAACTGTCAGCTGGTTTTTTAATGACCTTATAGACAGAACTCAGTGTGTGCATACAGAGGGCTTCAATTCTAGTTATCTCAGAGTAACAAAAGGCGTGCCTCAGGGGTCAGTCCTGAGGCCACTCCTATTCATTCTGTATATCACTAACATTGTCATTGTAACATGTCTAATGTCAAATTACATTTTTATGCTGATGACACTGTACCGTACTGCTCAGCACCCACCCCAGACCAGGCCCTCTCCCAGTTACAACTTGCTTTTAACACAGTTTGACAGAGTCTTTAGTTTTAAATCATGAAGTCATTCTATTTCTTTCAAACTTGAAATCCCAAACCACCAAACCTGCCTTCAATCCTCACTTGATAGGAAGATTGAGTGTGTTACGAAGTCATTTCATTTCAAAACTTTATTCAAAACTCAGGGCCCATTGTGGGAGACCTTCATTTTTTTAATGGGGCCGAGTGCACAGCATACATTTCAACAAATAGACAATAACATTTAAATGACAACACAGACACAGTTTTAAAACAATCAAATAACGCAGACACAAGAAGATTCACAGAAGTCACTAATCAAGGCCTTAAATTGACTGAAAGATTGGGGAGAGACCAATTTTTAGGTGCCTTGTGACGCATTTCAGGAATGTGGAGCGGCAAACAAGAAAGCAGTCTTGCCAAGCTCAGTCCTACTATGAGGAACCTCAAGTCAAAGCCATTCATTGGAACGAGTGGAAAATGGATTGACGTATGGAGTTAACAACACAGAAATGTAATGCGGTACTTTACCAAGAAGTGTTTTACAGATGAACACCAACCAATGTGCAGATATTAGATATCTTGGCATTTTAATTAATGAGTCTCTCTTTTACACATCATATCCGGCAGTTGGCAAAAGATTAAAACTGAAATTAGGTTTTTATTTAAGAATCCAATCCTGCCTTTCTTTTAATCCAAAAAGAGGCTGGTTGCTGCAACTTTGATGTCTGTACTTGACTATGGTGATGTTTTCTACAAGCACGCTTCGTCTCAAATTTGACATGCTCTGGACGCTGTCGCCATGGAGCACTAAGGTTCCTCAATGGTTGTAAAGCCATTGTGGACTGTATGAACGTGTTGGATGGTCTTCTCTGTCAACACGTAGACTTAAACATTGGCATATCTTTATTAACAAGGATATTTAGGTCTACGTCCCTCCTACCCTCTGACCTACATCAGTCTAAATAGTACAGGGACTTACAGTCTACGTTCTCAGGATCGTTTCTTGCTATCTGTTCCAAAGGTCAGAACTGAACAGGGGCAAACGGCGTTTAAGTTTGCTGCTCCATCTTCCTGGAACAAGCTGCAAGAAATCTGTAAAACTAAAGCGTGATTTATGGTCCTGCGGAGGCTCCACGCAGAGCTTTCGCCGTAGCCTACGTAAGTGGCCTGAGGTTTATACTTGTGCGTTGGTGTGTGCGTCGAGCCGGCGTGTGTGTGTGTGTGTGGGGGTGGGGGGGGGGAGTGTGTGATAGAGACGGTGATTAGCTTCGGAGCGAGTAGTGACTCTAGAGTCATAGTGAGAGAAACAAAGTGTCTCCCCTGTTCTTTCTGAACTGATCTGTAGCAGGAAAAGTTAAAAAAGTTAACCCTCTCCTTGAGTTCATGTTGTTTATGGAGAAGGAGAACCAGGAAATGAGTTGGGGGGGATGCAACGCTACCAAGCGACGGCCGAGCGACATGCGTCGCCGCGATGTGTGGTTACATTTTTCGAGAGGTTCACGTCAGGCTGCGGCGTGGGGTCGGTATCTCCACGTACCTACGTATGTAGCCACGGCGTCGATTTAACGCAGAAGCATGAATCGGGCTTTAAAGAGCCGCTCTCATTGGTCGCTTTAAAGAGGATGCTGAGTGACTTGGAGGCAGACACATCTGGCTGCAGATGTTTTTCGGTCCTTAGTGGAATATTCCCATTTGCTGAATGCATGTACAGCATCTTATTTAACCATTAGCCCTCTCCACTAGACTTTCAAGATGGAGCCAGGTGTTGGTTTTAAAGAGATATTGTGTACTGATCCCACAGCAGGAGTTTGTTATTA